>NC_056731.1:432961065-432963565 GCF_019279795.1 Protopterus annectens | reverse complement strand
GTAAGGAAGGGCTTTATTTTGTAGAGGGAGCCAAGTTTTGGGTTTACTGATTTGATTGTAATGTTGATGTGCATATCATAGTTAAAGCAGTGGTCAATAGTTACTCCTAAGAGTTTAGTAGTAGTGTCTGGAGATATGACTGTACCATTTTTAGATTTGATAATGAATTTAAGTGGGGAGTAAAGAGCAAGAGTTTAGTCTTTTTGGGGTTAAGGAGGAGACATCACTGTAGAAACCATTCTTCTACAAGCTCAAAGGTATTCTGGGTGAGGGACTGCAGTTCAGACGGCCGTGTGGCTGAAGAAATTAACGTGAAGTCGTCTGCATATTGTATAGTTTCAGCTTGGGGAATACTAATAGATAGATCATTTATGAAGATAGAGAACAGAGGAGGGACTAATATAGATCCTTGGGGTACACCAAGGGTGACAGGTTGGTGGGAGGCTAGAGTGTTTTCCCATAGCACTGCCTGTTGCCTATTTTCTAGATAGGAGTTGAACCACTTTAATGCATGAGTATCAAATGAGAGGGACTTGAGAAGATTCAGCAGTAGCTGATGGTTAACCATGTCGAATGCTTTTGAAAGATCGATAAAGATAGCAGAGGACAGGGTATTATTGTTGCAATTTTTGTTGATGTGGTCAGAAAAGGAAAGGAGGGCTATGGAAAGGTCGAAAGCCATGCTGGGAGCTGGCTAATAGGTTATTTTGAAGAAGATGATCTAATAGTTGATGGTGGATGCATTTTTCCATGATTTTTGCTATTGGAGAGAGGAGGGCAATTGGACGGAAGTTTGAAAGTTCTGATGAGTTGCCACCTTTATGCAGTGGGATGATATGTGAAACTTTCCAGATGGCTGAGATAGTACCTTCAATAATGGTTCTATTTATAAGGATAGAGATTGGGTAGGCAATAACTTTGGCGGCAATTTGAAAGTATTTAGAAGGCAAATGGTCTGCTGAAGGGGTAGAGGGTTTGAGTTTTTGAAGGAGGGTACAAATGAGAGATGTGGGGACAGGGTTGAGTTGGAAAATGGGAGATGAGGTATGTGAGGAGGAGGGCAGATTAGATGATACCTGAGGTATTGAGTTAGCAAGTGACTGGATGGCTTCAGTAAAGAAGTTATTGAAGGAGTCAGCAATTTGTTTGGGATTGTCAAGGGTAATTCCAGATGGGGTTGGAGTTTTAGAATTGCCTGGGTGAAAGAGTCTAGTGATACCTGACCAAAATTTATGTGGACTTTGCTGGTTAGTATTTTGAAGTTGGAAAAATAATTTTTTTTGTCTGAAATTATAGATGTTTTAGTAGAGTTTCTGAGTTGTTTGAATTTTACATGATCAGATGGGTTTTTAGAGGTACGCCATTTGGCTCAGAATTAGTTTTTTAGCAAAATTTTGTTCTTAGTTTCCTTAGTAAGCCATGGAGCTGTTTTTGTGGAGTTCCTAAGGATACAGGAAGGGGCATGGTAGTCAAGGATTTGAAGGAACTTTGAATTAAAGTATGCCACAGCTTCTTCAAGTTGGAGGTGTTTTAATGGTGTCCAGTTACATACCCTCAGTTAATTTTGGAAGTGTTCTGGGTTGAAATGTTTATTTGAACGAGTAGTTCTAAAAGTTGTAGGGCAGGGTATATTAAGCTTTTTCCTAATAATATAGGTTAGGGAATGATCACTAAGGTCATCAGGCAGTATACCTACATTATAGGTTATGGACTGGGTATTTATTAGGATCCAATCAAGGGTGGTTTGTTTGTTGGTGGGTTTATGGGTGTGAGTAGGTGAGGTGATAATTTGGGAGAAGCCATGTAGATTTATGTGATTAGTTGGGTTGTCAGTATTACAGGTATTCCAGTCTATATTAAAGTCACCTAGCACAATGGTTTCCTGTGGATAGTTAATGGACAGCCAGCAAAGGATATTTTCTAGGGAGTTGATGTTATTGCCCGGAGGAAGATATGAGCATAAAATGTAGATGGATTTACAAGTATTTAGCTGTAGCTTAGCGATAATAATTTCAGAGTTAGTAGTGGATGGTGGGTGAGCATCTAGTAGTGAAAGTTGGAGCCCTGCTTTGTATATTATAGCCACACCCCCACCCTTCTTGTTAAGGTGATCCATTCTTAAAATGTTATATCCAGGAGGGGTGATTTCATAGTCTTGGGTTGTTGGTTTTAACCATGTTTCAGTTAAGCAAAGGATGTCAAAGTCATGTACATCCAGTAGGGCATGAAGGTATGTAACTTTATTGTTTACACTTCGTATATTTAAGTGAGCTAAGAAGAGGGAGTTATGAGGCCTTGTAGGGGTAGAAGGGGGAGAAGTAGAAGGTCTACTAGGGGAAGCAGGACTAATGTTGGTAGGGCCTGGATTGGGATGTATATCACCATCTTGTAGGAGGTGTAGGTGTAGTCTATATGTGTGAATTAGAGAAGGGTTCAGTATGTAATATCCTCTCTTAATAAGGTGGTGTTTGTAGTTAATATGGGTGACTCTATGATACTT
>NC_056731.1:432931065-432951065 GCF_019279795.1 Protopterus annectens | reverse complement strand
GGTCTCTCCAGCATGTTCTATTTATGTTGCAAGCAAAGTTCAAGTCCTTAGATGTAGTGTATCTGGTGCTGTTTGTTCTCTGGATGCACAAGAGATCCATCAGACCTGGATATGAGGATGCCTTATATGCCAGGTATAAATTGACTGCCACTAACCAGTAGGAAATTGAGTACAGAGAGAGGGCCTTATGGCAATCTGTGTATGACATGGTATTCATACCCTGGATTCTCCTGTTGAGGAATATTTGAGGGCATTCCATCTGTTGCAAGTGCATGGTTAAGTACATGCATGGTTAAGTACGTGCATGGTTAAGTACATGCCAAAGAGGCCATTGTACTCAGTGATGAGTTGGATAAGGGCTGGGTAGAGTGGTACTATAACTTCCTTTGACCTGGATGTCATGCCCCTGCTTATGAGTTGGGTGGCATATACTGACTTTCTTACTGTCTTGGCTATGTGTTGGTTGAAGTCCAGATTATTATCTACATTTGTTCCCAGATCTCTAACTATCTGGTCAGCTCTTAAGGATGTTTTATCGATGGGGTAATTAGCTTAGGTGGCCAATTTCCCAAAGGGCACTATAATGCTTTCCTTCACACTAGGTTTTAATCTGTGGCTTTGGCACTAGTCATTTGTTTGCATTAGACCCTCTTGTAGGATGTGGATATTGTGGGAGCAATCTATGATAGCTCTCAGTTTACAGTCATCTGTGACGTTAGTGAGCCAGAGGCCTTCAACACTAGCCTTGACTTCTGAGAAGTAGATACCAAATATGAGAGGGCTCAATATGGAGCCCTGGGGTACTCTGCTGGAGATCAGTCTCCTTGTGAAGGTGGTCTCCCTGATCCTGACTTGGGTCCTTTTGTGATCCAGCCAGCAAACCAGTGAGCTATGTGCCTTGTTCTGAGAGTTTGTGCTGGAGAACAGCCTCCTTGTGGAGGTAGTCTCACTGCTCCTGACTTTGGTCCTTTTGTGATCCAGCCAGCAATCCAGTCAGTTATGTGCCTTATTCTGAGAGTGTGTCAACAATACCTGAGTGGGGTATTGTATTGAATGTCTTGACCAGGTCAAAGTATGTTGTATGCACTATTTTTCCCTCATCCATAGCCTTGGTGACATGCTTAAAAATGTCTACCAAGTTGAGTAGGCAAGACCGTCTCTAAAAAGTCAAACTGGAATGGGCCTAGTGTCTGTAGGTTGCCTATGTCCTTATTGATAATTTCCATGATAATTTATTCTATGGTTTTGCAAAGACTTGTCAGACTGATGGGTCTGTAGCTCCTGGAGTTAATTGATGGTCCACCCTTATGAAGATGGATGATCATTGATAAAGTCCAGGAAATGCGGCTGTAAGTTAGAAGCATTGTACATTTCCCAGTCTATAGAGGGCTAGTTAAACTCTGCCATGAATAGGGTATTTGGCTGGGTGGTGAGTATCTGCAGTAGGTCTAGGTAAGGGTTGAGAGTTTCTTAATGTAAAAGCACAGAAAAAGTAGTTCTCAAGTGCAGATTAACACCCAATAAAGTCCCTAGAAATCCCTCTAGCTGATGAAACAATCTCACTTTAATCCTCCCTGTGTTTTTTACAACAGGGACTGACTGGGCTACCTTACTACTGTCACTAGAATAGCAGTCTCAGTCTTCTTAATGTAAAAACACACTTTGGCTAGCCAAAAGTAAAAAAGTATTAGAAACAAAAGTTATGGCAGCTTAACTAACTAAATGTTTTTACTTAATTTTCCCTACCTTATAAGATATAATAGCCTCCACTAAAGTCATACAGTCTTCTATTTTATTTTCCCACAGCTTGTTAAACCTATTTGCCACTTTATTCCTTCATACTGTAAGGACCAATTATTCAGTAGTTAAAATTCCTATCTCACCTCATCCCACATCTTTACACCATTTAGGATTATCTTTTCATGCCAATACCTTAGTCGGTTTTGTAATCTGAACCAAGTCCAGTTTATTGTTTTCTCTTCTTTATTTTTAAATGCTTCTCATACATGAAGTATGTCATTTTTCCAAGGTCTTGGATTCTTATTTGAAAAAGAATTTAGTTTCTTCTGGGCATACTGTTTAAAAAATAAAACGAGATTTATACTGGCATTTCTTAGCTCCTCTTAAGGTTAAGAGATTGGCTTCTTTTGTATTAAGATTCTTTTTCACTCAGCACATCTTTCCACCTAGCTCTATATTTTGACTCCTGATATCTAACATTACATGCTATTATTAGACCTTTGTTATACAATCTAGTATCAGGGATTCCTAGTCTCCCCTGATGCTTGATAGGGTTAAATTCTCTCATGATACTCTGGGTCTTCATTATTTTCAAAAAAAAATAATAATAAAAAGCTTTTCCTCCAACTTTCTACTTTTCTGATTTTGGCCTCAAACATCGGTTGCCAAAAAACCTGGCCCAAATAAAGCAGATGGGAGAGTACATGCCAATGTCAATCCAGAACCAGTTTGTCTAATTCTAAATTTCAGTGCTTCCGGCATTGGGTGTTACTTCAGATATTTGCCTAGTACCTCCAGCCTTATTCCTAGATATTTATTTCTCTGTAATCCCACATCTTTTGATAATAATCAGATATGTTGCTCACCTGTATTAATATCCAAAGCCTGTGTTTTATCTACATTTATTTTATCGCCTGAGAGTTTCCCAAATTCTTGCAAAATTGCCACAATTTCAGGTGGTCTTGGCATAGATTTGACATTGTTAATATAACATTGTCTGCAATTTTTATACTCATAAATCCCTAAGTAGAACTCTCAATTGAAGACCGTTTACTTTTTCTGCCAAGGGTTCTAAATACAAAGTAAAACATAATGGGAAAAGGGACAGCCCTGTTGAGTTCCTTTAATAATAGAACAATAATTTAGCATACAACCCTTATATTTAACCTAGGTGGAAGATCCATAATATTTTCTTTTAATCAACTGTATACAATTTCTTGGGAAATTAATATGCTCTAGAATTTTAAGAAGGCACCAACTGAATGCTTTCTCTGCACTGAGACATAAAAGTGCCACTGTCTGATGTTCTTCATTAGCCTGCTGCATTGCCAAAAGTGTTCTAATCAAGTTATCTGCTGTATGCATGTATTCTAGAAATCCTGATTGATCTTGGGAGATTAGTTTAGGGAGAATCCTGTTCAGTCTTAGCAAGTACTGACACAAAAATATATAGTAATAGTTTAACATAAAAATGGGACAATATGGCAGTGGTTGCTTTGGGTTTTTACCTTCTTTATAAATTGGGGAAATTATTGCTTTTTTCCCAGGAGGATGGGACATATTGAGTTATATAGTTCTTTCCATACATGGATTATGGAATCACCCTCTAACTTCCACAGTAATATAGGAATGCCATTTGAGCAAGGTGATTTCCAAAGAGAATTTTCCTTTAAATCCTCATCTGTTACTTCTTGGATTAGGGTTTTGTTTTATTGGAAATGCAATTTCTGGCAAGGGATCTGTCACTCTTGTAACTCCTACTGCTCTTTTTCTGCAATGTAAAGGTCTTTATAATATAATCACCTTAAGTCTGCTATTTGATGATGCTGTAAATGTTATTCTCTTGTCACAGGATCTTTTAACTCGTGTATTGCCCCCTCGTGTTCATGTTGTTTAAGGCGCATTGATAGAGCTGTACACACTTTGAGGGTATTTGTAAAAATTCATGCAATATTCTGTTATCTTCTTTGAATTGAATTTGCTGCTGGATTGCCCATAATTCATTTAAACCTGCAAGTTTCTTATTCATCTTAAAAGCTGATGATGATTTTCTTTGTCTTTCTGTATCTGAGATCTTTCTAAATGTTCTATTTCTTTAGCTATTTTGCACTTAGTGTCATCCCAGTCTCACATATTTATTATTATTGGGTGTTCTGATCCTTTTTGAACTAGGCTCTATATTTGGTTTCTGTAATTTTCTCTTTCCAGGTTAAATATCAGAAATCTTGAGTATAGAGGCATAAAAGATACATGTCACAGCTGAAGTTCTATTTTTTCTAAACACAAGTTTAAAAAAGAAATCCAATGAACCCCCTGCAGTTTAAGTAAGGACTGTTGGTATTCTTTATGCAACTAGGAACTGTATTGTTTTGAAAAGTAGGTAAATCTGTGATTACACTTTTTTGCTTGCCCTAACCCCCCCATATCTACTAATTGCAACTGTGCTAATAAAGTTTTTGTAAAATTTTCTAACCTCATAAGCCTGTATGTACCATGCTTTCCTCTTAAATTTTGCTTACATATATCTTGTTCCATTTAGCCACAATGCAAATAATATCCTCAGCAAACCAAATTATCTCTATCAATAATGTGATAAACTGAAAGGCTGCCAGCCTAGCTAGATAGAATTTTGTAAATAATTCTATGTCATTGTAAATATTAATATAATCAGCAGGCTTGTTTTACAAATGTAAAGAGAACTATATGTTATAATTAAACTATATGTTATACTAAGCTTCAAAAATGTAACCACAGTGTACCCTGCTGGAAGAAAGCTGTTAAGTAAAGAATTTTACAACTGTGTTTGATCTCAAGCTCGGAGACAGGATGTTTGGGCTAGGAAATACTTTCTATTGTTTTAAGACATAGATAATTACTAGATTTTACATGTAAAGTGTCCTTTATTGGTGTGGCTTCCTGGCAGGTGCAAGATTACAAAGATATGTTAAATTTTAAGTTCTATGAGCCTGAGAAACTTCAGCAGAGGTGTCAAGAATGATGTAATCTGAAATGACTCAGCAGTACTGTGTATTATCAATTTAAGGGCTATCTCAGAAAGAAAGAGGAGCATTTTTATATCTTATCTTGGATCTAGAAAGAACATCCACTCACCAGCACTTGCTTGCTCAGTATGTAAGTAGTATTTAGAACAGTGATTTCTCTTAGAGATAATCTGTTTTCTTTATTTATGTCAGACTATCCTACAATATTGTTTTCAAGTATTTGCTGTGATTTCTGAACTCTGTAATGTCATTGTGTTGAAGTAATAAGTATTGTCTTGTGTTTTTATTATGTATTATTAAATATTTTTAAACCTTTTAACTGTGGCTGTTTGTGTAGAGATAATTTAAGCTCTAGAATACCTGCATATATTTGGTGATACTGTACCAAACCACTCCAATAGTCTTGCTGTTCATCACACTTACTAATTGGATAATAATAATAATATTGCACAGTAAAATTGGACACCCTTTGGTAAGGGCCTTTATAGTACCTGATAGTAGTGGTTGGTGGCAGATGGTACTATCTTATAGTCTGGGCAGAAAGGGGGCATAGTCAGAGAACCTGTGCCAGCCTTCCCCAGGAGTGTCTGTGTGTTTGTATATAATTCATATCTCAAAGTGTGTTTGTGTCAGCTACTTGGGCAGGGACACAAAGCACTTGTTTGACAGAGAGGGTGCTGGCGGTTTTGGCTTGACCACCCAGCTGAGATCTGTACCCTATAGCTGTGCCAGTGGGGAGTCTTACTGGGGATGTGGAGAGAAAGGGATAAACCAGTCTCAGACAGACTGTGATCTCTGTGTGGTCTTAAGGGAAATTGTACTTTACTTGTGTGTGTACTTGTTATCCTCCCAATGTGGACATCTCTCACTGGTGCTAGTGGTGAGAATTGAGGCTCCTTGATTACTAGGCCAGTGCACAGGTGTCACATATATATTCCCACCTGTTTGAATATTGCCTTCAGTGGAATGCATATGAATATTATGAGGATAAAAAGATGACCACACTTGCTGCCCATGTATCTGCTACTGGAGACCTCCAGATTACTTAGCATCAGAACAGGAAAGATATGTATGTAACTAAATGTTCTCTTCTTTCTTATTCCTTGATAAACTGAGTCATCTAAGACCTTGAATCCTCTTCTGTTTAACTTCTGATGTTCTAAATGAGACATGTGTATGTGTTTCTGTGAGGGCCACAATATCAACTTCTTTTTAACTACACTTATGATCCCAAAACAATAGCCCCCATTTTCACCTCTACTCTATATCCACCAAATCAATATCTAAACTCCTTGGTAAACTTAAACCAACCACTCTAGCAACTGATAAGCTGCCAGCAGACTTTGTTCAGAGCTTAGCTGAAGCTATAGCCTATCCTGTCTCTATTCTCATAAACAGATCTCTCTCAGAATGCAAAGTCCCCACCTCATGGAAAACATCATGTATAATTCCACTGCACAAAGGAGGCAACTCCTTAGAGTTCACCAACTATCACCCAATAGCAATTCTATCACCTTTATCCAAAATATTAGAAAGAGTTGTTCATACTCAACTAATACAGTACCTCCAGAATAACAACCTACTCTCCATATCCCAGCATGGCTTTAGACCTTCCCATAGCACCACGACAGCACTACTGTCATTCACCAACATAGTTAACCACCACAAAAACAAGGGTCTATTTGTTTCTTCCATATTCTTAGACCTATCAAAAGCCTTTGACATGGTAAACCGCAGTCTGCTTCTTGATACCCTATCCACCTTAAATATAAGTCCCTCCTCAATATCATGGTTCAACAGCTACTTATCTGCCCATCAGCAAGCAGTCCTATGGCAGGACCAATTGTCCCCCCTGTTACCAGTAACAATAGGATTCCCTCAAGGATCCATCCTTGGCCCATTGCTGTTCTCTCTATTTACTAATCAGATCTCTTCATCCTCTCCAACTGCCTCAATAGTACAATATGCAAATGACACCACCCTCATATGTGCTACCCCTACCCTTAGTGAACTGCAAACCCTTACCCAAAATAACTTCACCCTAGCCGAAACTTGGTTCACTCACATCAAACTTCTTCTTAATCCCAAAATAAAACAAATTAATTATTTTCAGGCCTGGCAGAGCTCCTCCCCTAAGTAATAATTTCACCATTAACTCCAAAGAAAACATTCAAATCAGTCCAACCACACACACACTAAACTGCTAGGCATAGAAATAGACAATAATCTGAGGTTTGACATCCAGATAGCACAGACCATTAAGAAAGTTAAAAAAAACTTGGTCTCCTGTACAGGAACAAACAGTTTATGACAAAACGTACCAAAGTAACCATTGCAAGGCATCATCTTCTATCCACCCTCCTCTATGCCTCTCCGATCTTGACCAATCTCTGCCAAATTGATCTAAATAAAATGGAACCTTGCTACAACAAGATTGCCAAGTTTGCTACTGAAGCCTCATATAGGTCCCACCACTGTCTATCCCTTAAGCAACTCAACTGGCTTGAGTTGCCTCATATACTTCTACTCAATCAGCTCTCTATAGCACACAAACCCGACCTTCCTGAGATAACCCCAGCACTTCAGCACCTAATTCAGTCCCACATTCCCTCTAGAGCCTTAAGATCTAGTAACCAGAACCTCATAACTGTCATCAAACATAAAAACGAAGCTGGTAAGTCCCTCTTTGGCAACACCATTGCCAAAACCTGAAACACACTACCAAGCCAAATAACTTCTACTACCTCCTTAAGTCAATTCAAACAACTCCTGAAAACCCACTATCTAAGTAACTGGCTATGCTCATGCCACTCACCAGGCTAATCCATACCAAGAGAATCTGTCAGGGTACAGCTATGTATAAACAGTTTCTCCCCTGAAAGCTTCCAAACCCGTGCACATTTACCTTACAAAACTTATAACTGCAAAAGAAAAAAAAATGTACTTCTGATTGTCTACTGTAAGAAATGTTAATCACTAGCATGATGTCCTGTTGTGTGTATATATGCTATATGTATGTTTGTTAATCACTAGCACGTTGTCCTGATGTGTATATATGCCATATGTATGTATGTATGTTCTACTTCTTTTTACTATCATGTAATGTATTGTAATGTGGAGCTTTTCTCCCTGGGCCTCCACTGAAAATGGACCTGTGTCCAGTCATATTTTCTCAGCAAACAAATGTAAAATAAATAAATAAATAAAATCTGTTATCATTGGATTGGTGATTCCATTAATATTCCAGCGTATTATCCTACACCTTCCCAGTGCCTTCTTTTGGCAAAGACTTATTAATAAAAGATCCATGAATGACTTGCTTTTCTTTTGTTACGTGATTCAACTTAAGCATTTTATAAGTTTAATTACTTTTTGAGTAAAATTCCAATCATATTAACATATTTTGAGACTTAAACCAGTAAGGACACAACCACGGCTGCTGCTGCTTCCAGTATAAAGACTTTACTAGTGCACAGAACAAACACAAGCACTTTCACAAAGTTGCTTCATCAGGTGTAATGAAAGTACACTTCAGAAACACACCCTTTTTAAAACAGTTAATGAAATCACATGACAACTCCAATTAATACATTTAAAGAAAAAAACTCATTAAAAAATACATTGATGCATAAAACATATATATAAAAACATCCATAAAAGGAATAAACACTTATCATCTCATGAACTTACTTAAATAGGAATACCTTTCTAAGGGGTCTGGACTTCAATTTAGGTCTAAGTGGTACACACCCATTTTCTCCACTCCCTGCATCAGCTCTCATCCTAACTACCCATGTAGACTCTAATTATTCTGTTCTCAGCCATATATCACCTATTGTAACATTTTCACAAACTCTTCCTATGACTAAAAACTTAAAATAATGAGTAGAATCAGTACAGTTACAAAGCTTGGCTGAGGCATTGACACAGTTTAGCTTGCTGATGTAATAAATATGTTCCCTAATATGATCTTTAAAGGGCCTGTTCGTCTTGCCAATATAAAATTTACTACATTGTATGCAGTGGGCAAGATATATAACAAATTCAGTCATACAAGTGGCCGAGATATTAAATGTTTAAGTCTTCTTTTGGTCTGGATGATAAAAACTTCCTCTGGTGTCCAAAAACTGGCAATATTTACATTTGCCACACGGTGTAGTACCCACACCCTCCACACTCTGCTGGACATCCTTAGGATAGCACAGTCGCCTCCTTAGAGACCTACTATTTCTAAACATAAATTTGGGCTCAGAATCAATACAATTAGCCACATCAACATCCATGGTAAGAATATTCCAGTGCTTTCTTATTATTTTCATATACTTTTACACATCTGAAGTATAACATAGATGGACTTTAAGTTTAGTACTGGTCAAGCTCTTCTTTTTATTTTTAAAACTATTCATAACTCCATCCTTTGCAGAAAAATATGGTAAAGCATGTGTATATCTTTTCTCTACAGCTGTTAAAACATTAGGTAAAATCATTTGATCATTATACCCCCTTTCCTGTAATTGATCTATAGCTACATCAACTTGTTGTGCAAAGTCAACGTCCCTTACATTCAATCTCGAGGCCCTATAAATTTGATTGCGTACGATATTCTTGAATTTAAATAGAGGGTGTGAACTCTCTCTATGCAAGAGATGATTAACATAACATTCCTTCCTATATAATTTGGTATAAATCTCACCTGTATATTCCCTAATAACTTTAACATCAAGAAAATCAATCTCAGACATAGAATACTTATAAGTGAAATGCAAATATTGTGTTGTATTGTTCAAATAAACATGAAACTCAAAAAGAAGTTCATAAGTACCTCCCCACAAAATAAAAAGATCATCTACGAATCTTCTATAAAATAAAATAAAATTCTTATATGGGTGCTGCAATATATGTTCTAGCTCCCAAGCAACCATCACAGCATTGGTGTAACTATAAGCACACGCAGTGTCCATAGCCATGCCATTGCATTGCTTGTAATATTGTTGGCCAAATACAAAAACATTAAGTTCAAGAACTATTTCTAGTAGTTTAATCAATAAATCAATTTTCTGCTGATCAAAAGTAGAATAAGTTTTTAAAAAGCATTGTACACTCATAAGTCCCTCATAATTAGGAATCACTGTGAATAATGAGACCACATCCATAGTGACAAACATACATCCCGAATGATTACTATCTTGTGTGTAACAATATAAGTCTCCTAAAAATGCTCAGTATTTATGAGAATATGCTCTAAATTATGTAAAATAGGCCGCAAGTTTTCTACGCATGCCCAACTCTTTACTAGTAACAGTTGAACTCGGCGTCGTTGCGCCAGCCAAAACCAGCAAAACATCACTTCCGTTTATCTCCTCACTTCCATTGACGCTACTCGATGTTGGCTTGGTTACCTTGGAAACACTTGCTCCATTCTGCAGGGAAGCCGCTCTAGTGGAATTCTCGGCTGTAGACTGTTCAAACCTCGACCAAGTAAAGATGTTACCCATCTGGAAATCTCTCTTATCCCTGCAAATTTTGGAGATTTTTCCTTTCAACAGTTTATTCTCATACACTTGTAATGAGCTTAACAGATCTTGCAAATACGGATCAAGCACACTGTCTGAATAGCTTTTTGGCAGTTCTTCATACTTGGAATTAATGGAATGAACCAAAATGTCCATCTACGCATCATTTTAGGTTTTTAGTCATTGGAAGAGTTTATGAAAATGTTAGAATAGGTGATATAAGGCTAACAACAGAAGAATTAGAGTCTACATGTATAGTTACGATGAGAGCTGATGCAGGGAGTGGATTAAATGAGTGTGTAACACTTAGACCTAAATTGAAGACCAGACCCCTTAGAAGGTAGTCCTATTTAAGTGAGTTCATGAGATGATAGTGTTTATTACTTTTATGGATGCTTTATATATATATATGTTTTATGCATCAATGTATTTCACTTTTTAATGAGTTTTTTCTTTAAATTTATTAATTGGAGTTGTCATGTGATTTCATTAACTGTTTTAAAAAGGGTGTGTTTCTGAAGTGTACTTTCATTACACCTGATGAAGCAACTTTGTGAAAGTGCTTGTGTTTGTTCTGTGCACTAGTAAAGTCTTTATACTGGAAGCAGCAGCAGCCATGGTTGTGTCCTTACTGTTTTTTCTTTCTTATATATTTTGTTTCTTTGGACACATTTATTGGGTTGTTGATGGTACTACTTCTGCAATTATATTTTGAGACTTGCCATGTTTTTTATACTTCCTTAAACAAGATGGGAACAGTAACAAAAAAAAAAGAAAAAAATGAACATTTAACTATATACAGTTTCTTTAAGCTTGCTTCAAAGGCATTTGTAAATACATAATTAACAACAATTGGTGAGCATGATGTGAACCGAAACACTGGTAATAAAACACTCCAAAAGAAAGCTAAATAGAGTACATAGCTTTTTATTTCAAACTGGTTTCGGCTGATACGCCTTCATCAGTGAAAACTATCTTACATAGAGTGAATTACATAAATATTTATATACATCCCCAACCAATGGGAAACATAGTATGTTCCTGCTCCTAGTTATCATTACATATACAATGAGATAATCAAAAAATAAATGATAAAAATTAAATAAGAAAAGCAAAAATAAAATTAAGGGCACGGAGACAATTCCTGATAATATATCATGATAATTTTATATACAAAATGTATATGAATATCAAAATACATATTTTGTTATTAATAAGAAGGAAAATCAGAATGAGAATGAAAAAACTGAGATGCGAGCATCCATAATAACTGAGATTTAACAAAATGAATGCCAACGGTACTAGAAAATAGATATGGGTAGAGACCAAATCTATTATAATCAACATAGTTATAACCATAAGTTATAAGATCCAAATGATGACAGGTAATATTACATCCCTGAATATAAACAAAAAAATGTATACATGCATGTGTAAGAGTTCCAACAACAAACAATGATGCACAGATAGATAACAAAATTGGAAACAAAAATAGAAATACAAAAATGTCATGGCACAAGACAATTAATCAATACTTATATTGAATCAATACATATATTCAATAAAAATAGTATTATGGTGTAAATATGCATAATATTGTATTACAAAATCATAATCCACACATATAGTGATACTAGACATACTCGTATAAATAATATAAATAATATAAATAAAGCACGGCACAGAATCCCATTTGAATAAAGGACTTGGTTTTGTACCGGGGTTTTTTTCTGATGAATATAATGTTGTTACAGATGTTCTCAGCTTTTGTCGTAATCTCAGTCTGAAATTATTTTTTTCTGACAGGGACTCTCAAAGATCTAACGAATTCAGATTTTTGAAATCTGAATTTCAGCCACCCATGAATAAACATGTATCCATTTTTTACAATCAGTACTCAGGGATCTACATTTCCAACACAAAGAATGTAGCATACTTGGGCATAATTTATCACCTTCTGAGATCACGGCTATGCAACAGCTATGGAATAAACATAACATTGCAATTCTACCGGCAGACAAAGGCGGAGCAGGAGTAGTCATGAATATGAGCTATTATCTCAGTGAGGGTAAGTCACAACTATCTGACACCAGTTGTTACATGAGTATGGCTATTGATCCAACTCCAGTATTTAAGAAGGAAATTGATTCCTTCTTGAATCAAGCTGAAGAAGAGGGTATTATTAGCAAGAATAATGTTCAACATCTCATGGTCAAAGACCCACAGAAACAGGTTCTATATCTCCTCCCCAAAATTCATAAATCAATTTCGAAACCTCCAGGCAGACCCATTGTTTCAGGCATTGGATCTTTGCAGAACCATTATCTATGTTCCTAACACAATACTTAAAACCTCTACTGTCTCTGGTTAGGGCAAGATTACAGGACACCACACAATTCCTATAGATTGTTCAGGATATGCAATTGGAGCCCAGTTGGCTTATGTGCTCGTTGGATGTCAAAGCTTTATACACTAGCATACCCCATTGGGCAGGTTTATAGGCTGTTCAGTATTGGTTAGAGCAGTCTGCCTTATATCCACCTGGGTTCAATACATTATTAATCTGTATGGAGGAACATGTATTGAACAAAAATGTTTTTTACTTTCAAGGGGAATGCTATTGGCAGCTCCAGGGCATGGCCACGGGAGCATCCTTTGCCCCAATCTATGCAGATCTTTTCATGGCCTTTTTCGAAGAATGTATGATATATGATCCACTTCACAATATTTATCTGGTGGAAATTGACATATGGCGTAGATATCTAGATGATTGCTGGATGGTGTGGCGTGGAGATGCTGCATACTTACAGGAATTTGTTGATTATCTGAATGGCAATACTTGGGGGATTGAGTTTACTGTCACATACCACTTACAAACCATAAATTTTTTAGATGTTACAGTTTCCAGAAATATGGATCATACCCTTAGCACTAGAACATATCATAAATACCCCCAATACAATACATTACTCCACGCCTCAAGTATACACCCACGCCACACCATCCACAACATACCCAAATCACAATTTATGTGTATCAAACGCATTAGCTCAACACAACAAGATTATGAACGAGCCAGTTTAGATCTGTTCAATAGATTTGTTGATAGAGGTTATAAACAACAGGATATTGTCAGGGCATGTGAATGGTCTACCATGGCAGATAGGAACACACTATTACAATACAGAACACGGGATACCAATCAATCAAAATCAACCATCAGGTTTATTACCACTTATGGTAGAAATCATAATGCTATTAGAAGTATAATCAACATACATTGGAACATTCTTTTGGCTAATGACCAGCTCAGACAACTTTTGGGTCCACAGTGTCATTTTACCTACAGACGTGGCAAAACATTGGATTCCTTGTTCTCTCACTTCAAGAACAAGGAAAGTGGGGGAGCTATATACAAACAAATGACTATGTCTGGAGATGAATTATTGGGCACCTTCCCCTGTGGTCACTGTGGCTCTTGCCAACAGGTTAGTAAACTTAAACAATTCACCAGTGTGAATACTAGCAGAGTGTTTGAATCCAAAATTTTTGGCAGGTGTGGTAGCAGCTGGGTGGTCTATTTGGCTACTTGCCAATGTTCAGCTTTTTATGTTGGACAAACCTCCCGGTCTTTAAGAATTCGTATGAATGAACACAAGAGTGACATTAAAAACAAAAAAAGAAACCAATGCCCTTTATAGACATACTCCGAAACATCAGAATGCTCAGTTCAGATTCATGATTATAGACAAAATCATTGGAGACAGAGGCAACCCACAAGGATGGCACAGTATTCTCAACCATAAGGAGAAATATTGGATTATCACCCTGGGGGCATTATTTCCCCCAGGCTTGAATGACCATTTGTAAATGTTTGTCAGTTTATGGGATTCTGTGCCTTATTTATATTATTTATATTATTTATACAAGTATGTCTAGTATCGCTATATGTGTGGATTATGATTTTGTAATACAATATTATGCATATTTACACCATAATACTATTTTTATTGAATATATGTATTGATTCAATATAAGTATTGATTAATTGTCTTGTGCCATGACATTTTTGTATTTCTATTTTTGTTTCCAATTTTTGTTATCTATCTGTGCATCATTGTTTGTTGTTGGAACTCTTACACATGCATGTATACATTTGTTTGTTTATATTCAGAGATGTAATATTACCTGTCATTGTTTGGATCTTATAACTTATGGTTATAACTATGTTGATTATAATAGATTTGGTCTCTACCCATATCTATTTTCTAGTACAGTTGGTATTCATTTTGTTAAATCTCAGTTATTATGGATGTTCACGTCTCAGTTTTTTCATTCTCATTCTGATTTTCCTTCTTATTAATATCAAAATATGTATTTTGATATTCATATACATTTTGTATATAAAATTATCATGATATATTATCAGGAATTGTCTCCATGCCCTTAATTTTATTTTTGCTTTTCTTATTTAATTTTTATCATTTATTTTTTGATTATCTCATTGTATATGTAATGATGACTAAGAGCAGGAACATACTATGTTTCCCATTGGTTGGGGGTGTATATAAATATTTATGTAATTCACTCTATGTAAGATAGACTTTTTCACTGATGAAGGCGTTATCAGCCGAAACCGTTTTGAAATAAAAAGCTATGTACTCTATTTAGCTTTCTTTTGGAGTGTTTTATTACCAGTGCTTCAGTTCAAATCATGCTGGCCAATTGTTGTTAATTTGGTATGTTCGGGCCGTGCATAACTTACGTGCATAGCATTGTGATTTGTAAATACATCCCAGAAGAGGCTTCAGTGAAATAACCTCGAGCATGCCAAATGGGCTTCACCAGTAACAAATCTCAATTAAGTTATTTTGTAGTCCTGCACAACTCAAATGGTAAATTCCTGCATTAGTTCAGATGTCTCAGTTTTACCTTATTTAATTTATGCAAGGCATGAAACAGGAAGTAGTGAACAAGCAAAAAAAAAAAAAAAAAAAAAGATTTGTCCTGACCAGGTACATTACAGTCATTGCTCTATTAAGAGTTAACTTATATGACCATCTCAGTCCAAAAACTACTGCAGCCACTGTATCCTGCCATGTCTTGTATGTCCCAAATGGATATATCATTTAGTATTTTGGCATCATAGTTTTAAGCCCATTTAAAGGATATATCAGAGTTCAGGGACATTGGTTAAAACTGCTCATCTTTGATTTGCATGAACAGAGCTACAGCTCTTTACTCACTGCTGGGGCAAATTCTGATCATCCTTTAAGCACTTGACATTTTTTGAATAATGGGTAGAGTCTGCCCTGTCCACTCTCTCTCTCTTGATGGTCGATATATTCTGTGCTGTTATGACCTTCCCTGGCATGTGCCTGGTCGTCTTTCTTATCTGTAGCCTGCATGTCAGTCCTTTCTAGCCACTGTAAAGCTTGTGTTGGGTCAGCCTTCATTTTCACTCCTCTGAGGAAAAATAATTTACATATTGTATCTTAACTCTGATTTTCTTATACATTCCAAGTCTAATAGCCAGGAGGAAAGATACTCATTTTTTTACATGCCTCTGACAAGAAATCCCGATCAATGAATACCGGTAGGCATGACACATCCACTTCATTTCTGTCTTCCAAAGATGAGAGAGGATTTTCTTCTTCATTTTATAATATTCAGTTCTCCCTAATAATTTGCTGCAGATACTGATAATTTCCAGGAATACAACCAGTTATGTGGTCTCTTTCAATGAGAATGGCCACAATGGGTATTTGGGTCCACTCCACCAAACAGGTCACAAACTGGTTAGAGTCCCTTCCCTCTTTTCCCCCTGTTATACCAGACAATCTAAGTTTTTCTTTTTTCTACAGGATTTGTCTTGTGGGTCATGCAGCATCTTCTCCAGTAGATCAAGTCCAGCTTCTGCCACTTCTGATCTTAACTGTAATTGTTCCATTTCTTGTTAGTTGTCATGTATTACATTAGTGTGATAGCTGAGCACTTTTCAACTTCCAAAGCCTTGCTTGGGTTTCATCAATGAATTTTTCCAATGTTGAATTCATTTTTTTTAACTTTTTTTAGTATTTTTCCAGTTATTACTTAGTCAGCAAGTCACCGTCTCTACCATGAGGGTAATTTGTTGTGCTGAGGTTTTGGGCACTGAGAGTAATTCCATCGCTGTTTCAGTGATTTTTTTCCCTGCTTGTATCTTTTTTCCCTTTTTGGTGACATTCAGGTAACCATTATACTCTCTCACAATATTTTTCAGAGGCTGATCCCAGGATGAATTTGCCATTTTTTATCAAAGCCAAAAGCTGGTGGGGAAGGCACGTGTTATCATGGCGCCATACTGGAAGTCTCATCAGTATTACTCTCTTTAATCCCTTTTGGTATCGGATTACTTAGAGAATATTTCAAGGAAGGAGGTTTAGTTCAAATGTCAAGCAATACCTTGGAGCAGAACATAACTATATTCTTCTGTAAAGTTTTACATATTTCTGAAATAATACAGTCTATTCCTACCTACCTAACCATACAAATTTCAAATCTCAGCTAATCTCATCTTTCTTCCAAATGGGAATGCCCTTGCCATGCTCCAACTTAACCCCCCATTCCACCTTGCACTGACTCATCCAACTACCTCTACTATTACTTCATCCCACCCAAAACAATCCCTCCCCTACTAAAAACTAATTTTCTCTCTAATATCTATTGTACTATACTCTCCAATCTCAAATATACTATTACCCTCTCCAGGCATAATAGTTTCCTAACCTACTAATGGCTAGTAGCTATACATTTTGAAATGCTAAACCTACAATTGAGTTTATAACAAAAATATTCACATTATGTAAATGTTGAAATTTCTGTATTGAATTATGTCTTTTCATTTTTGTAACATTGTGACAAGCCACTTGCAAATATCATGGAGCTTATCTGTAAATGTTTAATTAGCTGTATGAACTATGTCCTTTTGTAACATGTGAAATGTAACTTGCAATTATTGTGGAGCTTTTCTCGCCGGACCTCCACTGAAAACAACTCTTCCTGGCCCAGTGGACTTCCCCAGTCATCAAACTTAAATAAAATAAAAATAAATAAAAATATTCCTGAAGGTTAATTATTTCTGAGCTCTTTTATTTTGTTTAGAACTTCACTAACTTTTATGTTTGTACTGAGATCAGATTTTGCTTATTACTGGAACTTTAGGTAAATCTAAATACCCAACTAATTATTAAGGTAGAATTGTCAGAAACACTTACTTTTGCATTTTATTGAAGTTATTATAATAAACTCTAAATTCCGATAATATCTCCCTAGTTTCTGTTTTTGCATTTTTCTCTTTTGTATTCTTTATTTCTTTAATCTGATTATTTATTGCGCAGATTTTATCTCATTTTTTTCTATATTATGCATTCCTTTATGAATCACTGCATAAGAAGAACATTATACATTTTTCTAGTACTTATTATATTTTATGGGTTAATAAGTTTAGATATTTGTTATTTAAAATATTTATTTGTTTCTGTGATTCAGACTTTGAATTTAAAAAGTTTGTTACAGTAGTATAAAATGTGCATGAACTATTTCTATTGATTTTTGTCAGCGCAGCCTTGGGTAATTAAAATTAAACAAAACACAGAACAGATTATAGCCAAGAATCTGCCTGCATTGCTACAGTGCAGAGCCTCCTTCTCTATTTCTTTTTGCCTGTTATAATGAGTACTAGTGTAACACCAACATCAACACAGATTTCATGCAAAACAAAGTAAACAGCAGATTAAATTAGTTGTCTGTACGAGGAGTGCAAATGAGTGGTGGTCTTGATGGGTTTTTTTTTCTTCTTTTTAATATTTTATCTGCATAGGTGTTGTCTGAAGCTACTCACCTTGATGGATGAATATTTTTCACTTCCCAGCCATCCTCATATCATGGTTTATTGGCTTATCAAACAAGAAAATCAGAATGCTGTAAATTTAATGGATTAATACAACAAAATGCACAGATCTTCAATTAAAATAAGCATCATCAAAAGAAATGTGTGCTGGCTCAAACTGAAAAACAAAAAAATCTGTACTCAGCAGTGAACATCCTTTTTTAACAGAGCTTCACTTTCAAGATTCTTTCTAATATTTCCACACACCTTTCTACTGTCCTTGCTAAATCTGGAGATTTACTGACAAAAGTTTGAGAATTATAATCAGTAAAACATGACAGCCTTCCACTTATCTAGACATTTTTTTTCAGAAAATGCATGTTGATTTAAACTTTGTTAGTCAGTGTTCTTGTGAAATTTTGGAAATATTGTTGATCATGGCCAGGTTCACAGGCTAGACTGCCAAAATTATGACCTACTCAACTTCAAATAGATTGACTACCACAGCACTGTGTTGATATATCTACTTCCTCCATCCATCCCTCCATCCATCCATATCAACATTACTTATTTTTTTGCCTTCATAGTTGGGATGACAATCATCTTGCTATCAATGTCTCTCCTTCTAACTCCTACCCCTTTTAGATTGACTTGTTTACCCATGAAGACCAGGGCCAACTACCCTTGACTGACTTTGTCAGAGCAATAGCTTTTTTATACCTTCATATGGTCAAGGAGATTACTAGGCTTATGACCAAAGAGCCTTTACAAGCCTAACAATATTTCACCTGGGTTTTCCAATTTTGAACAGCTAGGTGAATGAACTTCAAAGAGGTACGAGCCAATGCTATGGTATCTAATACTAACTACCTCTGCCCATGAGGTAAATGGGCACCACCCTAGCAGTAAATTTACAATTACTCATCCACTGATCTAGGGAGTGCTTGAAAAGAGACAGGGAAGGACTTTGCTTAACATGAATGGGAAGCTTGTTTCAGAGAAGGGGTAGTCTCTGACAGGTGTATCTACCTCTTCAACATGATTTATTCATGTCAGAGACTAGGCTAAGATCCCTTGAATGAGGAGCCCTCATGCAGTTTGATTTATGAATGTGTAAAATTTCCATCAGAGCCAGATCAGCGACTGCCCTGTAGGCCAGATACAGATCACCCATTAATAGTTTGTAGGAGACAGAATATAGTAATAAGGCTTTCAATCTTTACGTGTAGGACTTTTTTATTTCAAGCCCTGTATCTTCCTGGTTATAAAGCTCTGACCTCATTCCAGCCGTTGCAGATGTCTGGGGAGGTACATGCAAAAGGGAGCATTGTACTCCATTATTGGTCTGCTGAGGCCTGAGTATAATGAAGTTATAACATCCTTTGATCTGGATTTCATGCGCTCACTTATGAGTTGTGCCACATAGAAGGGCTTTCTCATTACTGTGGACACATGGTGTTTGAAGTTTAGATTACTATCAACCTGAGTAAGCAGATCAGGTATCATTGGGTCTACTCTTATAAGTGATGCCTATATGGGTATGGGACGTTTTGACCTCAGACAGTTGAAATGGCAAGGCAAGAAAAAATAAACCACAAACATTTTGACATAAAAAAAATGCTATATACAGCTCATGCATTCACACAGTTACTTAGAAAATGTCATAATTACCTCAAAAAAGTCATGAGGATATATAACTATTTAAAACATATGCATTTGAAATACATATAATAATATTATTAATGTTAATTTAAAATAATATTAATGTTTACAATGTTAAATAATATTGATTTAGTTAAGCTAAAAAACTGTTATTGATTAAATTAGTTATATTTACAAATTAAATAAAATGTTAAATAAATTAACATTTACATA
>NC_056731.1:432823565-432926065 GCF_019279795.1 Protopterus annectens | reverse complement strand
TATATACTTCAGAAAATGCATCATAACACAAATCCACGTATTCTAGCAGATTTCTAAGCTTATAATAACAATATTTAAAATCTCTCCATTTCTTGGGGCTTTGCCTCCCACCCATTATGTAGGTTTTGTCCAGATTTCTTGCACTAAGATGTTGAGAGGTATATTAAGGTGCCTAGTCCAATTTTCCCCATTGTCCCAGAACGGTGTCTGGTTAAGTGAATTGCTCAGTCACACAGTGGGCAAATGGTCTGAGGGAATCAAACCCTTTACTGTAGGAAACAACTCATTAACAGCTTATAGCATTAATCATTTGCCCTAACTGCCACAGTAGTGCATTAATTTCCAGACCAGAACATTAACTGCTAGGTTACACAAGAAGCCATAATCTGTTTTGCATAGTTCCCTTTAAACCTGGATGTTAACTGATGACAGACATGAAAATGGGCAAAGGGATAGATCTCACCTTTCAATGAATGATACAATCATGTGGACCCAAAATAAGAGCATTGATGAAAAGATATTTCATTTTAGATAGAAATCATTAGTAGAAAGAAAAAGGAAGTCCCTATAATTCCAGTCTGGCACTATGTCATATGCCATGCCTGATTCACATGTCTGTTTCCAATTTATTTTACATGCCTGCTAGTGAAAGCTTGACAATATAATGTAAAGACGCGTGAGAGCTGCCATACACCATGTAAGCTGAAAAGTGCCATACACTTTGTAAGCTGTTTATGAATGCTTGATTATATAATGTAAAGACAGGTGAGAGCTGCCATACACCATGTAAGCTGTGTTGCACAAATTAATTCTGAAGGAAACAGATCTGCCTAGTATACCAGCACCAAGTATCCCAGATTTAATATAAAACTAGAATAAAATAAAATAAAATAAAATTAAAAGGATATAGGTGTGGCAGCAAAGAAGATAAATCATGTTCACAGTTATGCATATTCCATTATAAACAATTCATTTAAGTGGTTCTAATGTAATAATTTTAGTAAGAGTACAGAGTCTTCACAGCTTACATGAATAAATTCTTGTCTGCCCACACGGTAACTGATAGCTCTCTTTTTAAACTTGTCATGGTTCACTTCTCCATTCCTATTTTCTGTTTACTTGAATAAAAAAAAGCACCAGTGCTAAATGTTGTTTTGAACTGGAGCCAAACTGCAGCAGCACTGATTAAGGGAGTGTACTTAATAATATGAGAACATACAATGCTGCTACTACATAGAAGTTAAGGTAGTAATCCTTCAGTGAAATCAAAATGTTATCAGGCTATTGTTTATGCGGGGTAGGCAATATATGTGTCATTAACATGATCTAGTTTTGCACATTTCTGCCTATGAGAGACATTAATTGTGCTATTTGGTAGACACTTAACAGTGAGTTCAATTTAACATCTCTCTTCCATGCTTTTGAATATTCATAAAACATTGTCCACCCTCCATAGTGCCTTTTTAAGGCGATGACAAACTGAAAGTATTTGGATATAGCAAATCAAAACCAATAAAATCTAAAGATTTTACTGCTCAGTACTAGGAGTCTAAACAAAAAAAGCTCTCCTCGACCAAGAGAATACTGACATCTGTGCGGTCACTGAAAGCCATGGAGAGCACACTGGCAGTGACAGGCTATAATGCCTTCCATATATTTAGACCAGCTATTGCACAGGCAGGGACTAAAGGTGGAGACATCTCAATTTCCATCAAAAATAAATATACCTCAAGGCTGGCCAAACAGGAAAATGTACAAGAACTTCTCCACGTACAAATCACCATAGGCAAAATCCAATACCACTTCCTTGCAAGCTATAGGTCCCTCTCTGTGACCTAAGAAACCCACAACATGTATTTAAGTTTGTTGGAAACACTCACTATCCAACCCAATTCATGGGCAGCTTTAATTACCCCACTATTAAACGGGAATCCTATGCAGTACCATATGTGTAGGCACAGAGATTCCTGGATTTTGTAAACACAAACTCCTTGGACCAAATTGTCAACACCAAACAGGGTACAGCCATACTAGATATGGTCATAACTAATAGGGGAAAATGCTGAACACCCTCCTAGTGTAATATTCTCTCTGATAAAGTCAGACCACAAAATGGTTTCCATTGAAGTAAAAATAAAACCTGAGACCGCAGCTAACCCTGGAATTTTCAGGAACTACTCTAAGACTAACTTCCTACTGTGAAGTGATAACCTGGCAAAATTTCAAGCCCCAATAAACCATGAGAACACTGCTGCCTACACGGAACTGTTCACAGAAACCATACACAAACATGATAATGACTGCATAGAGTTAACAGTATCCACAAGAAATAAGTACAGAACCAACTCAAAAAACAATCTACCCTGATGAAATCACAATATCAATAGGCTCTATAACAGAAGGAAGAAAACCATGGCAAAAATTAGAAGTTTAGCACCTAGTAGTATAAAGTCACTCTCATCAAACTAAACAAACAACTCAGAGAAAAAAATTAAGTCTACCAAAGCCAGATTTGAGGTAAAAATGTCCTCCCAGTCCAAGAACAACCACAAGACATTCTTTAGTTTTGTCCACAACCACAAAGGCAATATACCAATTGTGTACAGAGCTCATTGTTAATGGACCCACCTATAGTGAGCCAGAAGATATAGCAAACCCACTGGTAGACAAATTCATCTCTAACTTTACCCGGTCTCCCCCTCCCATTAGGAAATACCATCAAATATAACTGTTCCTACTATCACTAGGGGAAAGATCATCAATGCCCTCTCTGTAAGGCCAAGAACGCTGCATTGATAGGCCCAGAAAATATGCCAGGATGATTCCTAAATAACATGAAATGTGATCTATTAGGGCTTCTGGAATCTGTGTTTAACCACAGCCTCCAAACTGTTTTAGTGTCTAATGAATGAAGGTCAACAACAGTCATCCCTCTGAACAAAGGTGGGCCATCTACAGACTCTGGAAACTACAGACCCATAAGTCTCTACTTTCATATGCAAAGCCATCTCACATGCAAAGCCTTGGAAGACATTATCATGGAAATGATCAATAATGACATAAGAAACCTCCAGACACTGAACCCAACATAGTTTGATTTTGTTAAGGGCAGGTCATGCCTACTCAACCCAGTGCACTTCTTTGAGAAGGTCACCAAAGCAATGGCTGAGGGCAAAATGATTCACACTGCCTGCCTTGACCTGGCCAAGGCATTTGACACCAATACCCTCCTCAGGTATTGTTGATAAACTCAAGAGGTTAAATATAAACCCTCATGTCACCAAGTGGATAGCTAGTTGGCTCGCAGATAGGACCCAGGAAGTGAAAATTGGGATGTCCACCTCTACAAGAAGGACAGTCACAAGTGGAGTCCCTCTGGGACTGGTCTTGGGATGGCTCTTTTTTGGCATTTGCTTCTTTGAAGTCAAGGCCAAAGTCAAGGGCCTCTGGCTGACCAAATTTGCTGACGATTTTAAATTAGAAGTAGTGGTACAATCCCCCACCAACAGAAATGCTCTCCGGGAAGGGCTGACATAGACAAATAACTTGTGTCAGGGACATGGACTAAAACTAAATGTCAAGAACTCCATAATATTATCATTCTGGAAGTCCTCCACCCCTTGTAACTATCATATTGACAACACACCCCTAAGAGATGACCCAGTAGTCAGAGACTTGGGAACTCACATAGACAATAATATAGCATTTGACCATCATGTGTCTACGGCAGTGAGAAAATCATTCTATGCTGTGCAACTTATAAACAAAGGTATGGCATCTAGCTCCAAAGAAGTTATGGTTTCACTGTATTTGGCATTCATCAGACATATCATTTAGTACAATGCCCCTTTTGATATGTACCTAACCAGGCACATCCAACAATTAGAATGTCCACAGAGATTCCTCACTAAAACATACAGGGCATAAGTAACATTTCCTATGCAGACTCAAAGCCCTATTCCTGTATTCTGTTTCTAACAGGCTGTTGAAGGGAAACTATACACAGCTTACAAGGCATTGCCAGTCCCCACTCTGATGGATCTCCTGTATATCCACAAAACAAACAGCACCAGATTTACCTATTCTAAAGTGTTAAGACTCGTCAGTGAAATAAATAGGACCTGCATGAAAGACAGGTATATATCCCACAGAGTACCCTTTCTCTGGAACAGGTTCCCCAACAATGTGAAGCAGAATTCCTCCCTAAATTAATTCAAGGGTAACTTGGACAATTGGATGGGGAACAGGAAATTTATCCCTGGTTTTACAACAATGTCTCTAATAGACACAGGCAACCTCTAAGTGGATCATCTCTCAGGTCCCTGTTGTATTCTTTCATCTCCAATCCCCTGCCTTTACTCATCAAGAGTACCAGAACTTGTAAGAGATTTGGGATGCAGGGCTAGGCTTAAAAAGACCCTTGTGGTAATTAGCGTAGTACACACCTATGAGCCTATGAACATGAAACTTCTTGTTTTTAACAGCACTACTAGAAACAAGGCAGCAGTCTGGAGAAACAATGTTTTGAATGTTACTAAATACACAGTGACAGAAAATGTGCTACTTTGCAGTCTAATTGCCTGTGATGGAAACACACCCCAGGATTCAATAAACTCCATGAAGGAATAGTGCTATTCCTGTACGGAGTGAACCGTGTCCATTTACCCTTAGCTTTAACAGCAGCGCACCTTGCATATTCATGAAGGCGAGTTACTGCTAAGGCTAAATGAATACGAGCACTACTGAGTGCAGGGGGTGTGTTTAAGTAGTGCACTGACATCTAACACAGCCCCTGCACTCAGAAAGTGCCATATGGCACTTTTTAAAAGCTTTTCAGTGTTCGCAGACACTGAAATCAAACAAAATAGTAAACCAGTGTCCATGGACACTGAAATAGATAGGGGAGCAAGAAAGCAATGCGGGGTGTGTGTGACAGGTTTTGTCACACACACCCCCTGCATTGTCAAAGTGCTCTATGGCACTTTGCAAGTGCTTTCAGTGTCCGTGGACACTGAAAGCAGATATCCCAATAGGAAGCAATGCAGAGAGTATGTGACAGGTACTGTCACACACCCCCTGCATTGTGAAAGAACCATGCAGCCATACCCCTCAACTGTACATGTTTCCGCAGAATGCCAAGATGCCTGCTTCACATACCTCTCAACCTCCTAGAGCAAGAAATCTGTACAAAGCCATAAATAATGGAGGGACAAAGGCCCAAAAATAGGGACAGATTTGAAATATTGCTCTTACAAACCTGGAAAGTTGGTAGAATAATAGGTTTTGCACTAGCATGGATTTCCTGAAGGATATTGTCTGAAACTCAAATGTCTGTCATTATGAGCTAACTTAAACCCTGAGTGATTTGCCACTGATTTGCTAGAAAACCACAGTTACATGACAAATGGACCAAAAATATGAGGCAATAAGCTGGACATTCTGCAAAAATCTGTACAGTTGAGAGGTATGCTGCCTCATGTTTTTGGTGTGTTCCTCCAAATATCTGTCCCTACCTGGAAAATAGCAGAGGACTGGAGTCATTAAATAATGACAAATATTTGAGTTTAAGAATCCACATCCATCAGAAAAGTCATGCTAATGCAAAACCTACTGTTCGATCAACTTTACAAGTTTGTAACAGCAATATTTAAAATCTGTCCCTATGTGTCCCCTTACAATTGTCCTGACTGTGACTGGCAAGGAGTATTGATACATGTACATAAAGTGGTTTTATAAATATCCCTTTTATTTTTTTCCATTCTGAGGCATGTTTAAGCATAGCTGAGCAGGTTTGCACGTTATGGCCCTATGCTTAGCATTGCTTAAACATCCCATAGGAGATAAAAATATAACACTCTGCTCAGCATTGCTTAAACATCCCTTAGGTGATAAATACAAACATACAGCTAAACTCCTAATGCTGAGATAGTGCAGTTGTTAGAGTCCTGGCTTTGCATGAAGGCATTCACGGTTTAAGTACCAAGACAAGCACTTTGTTTTTACATGGGAAAGCAGTGTTACAATTATTTTTATTTTAAATTATGTAGTAATTAATATTTGTCAACCAGGGTAGTATAGCTGGTCTAAAATGGAATTGTGAGTGCATATAATGTGAAATAGGTTCATAGGTTGATACTAGGCTATCTGCCCTAGGGCATTTACAAGCCTAGCCAGAGTGTGTTTGGCTTTCGCCACCCTTCTTAGATTAGTTGACTGTGCCTCTGTATAGTAGGTCACAGAAGATAGCCCATTTAAGGTTAGTTTACCGTGCCTCTGTCTAGCAGTGACACAGAAGAGATCCCAGGGGTAAATTTATGATCTCCCATCAAGATTCTTCTTGAAGAGGGTCATTGAGGGGCTCTGGCTGACATGGATTGGGATTTTGTTCCAGAGTGAGGGGAGCCTCTGGGATATGAATCTGTCCCTCCAGCATGTTCTATTTATTTCTGTTCTGAGGTTTAAGTCACTGGAGCATGTAGTTCTGATGGATTTGGATTTCTTGAGGTGGAGCATGTCCATTAATTCTGGTTTGGACATGGCTTTATACATCAGGCACAGATTGCCTCGGAGTAGGCGGTAAGCAACTGAGTAGAGCTGGAGTTTCTTTAGCCTAACTGCATAGGGCATCTGTTTGAGTCCCTTGATCCTCTTGGTGAGGTACTTTTGGGGTCTTTCTAGCTGTAGCAGTTGTCAGGTAAGGTACATCCCAAATGGGACATTATATTCAATTATGGGCCTGATGAGTGATGAGTAGAGGGGCACAATGACATCTCTTGATCTAGATGTGAACACATTCATGATAAGGTGGGCTATATAGAATGTCTTTCTAACCACTTTGGCAATGTGATTGTCAAAGGAGAGATTGCAATCTACTTGGGTCCCCAAATCCCTAATTACTTCTTCCGTACTTAATGGATTACCACCTATGTGGTAATTTGTGGGCACTTTGTTTTTCCCAAAGGGGATGACTATGCACTTTTTGGCATTTAGCTTTTGGCCATGGCTCTGGCACCAGTTATCCATCTCTGTGAGACCTTTTTGGAGGATGCTTGTGTCAGCCGGTGAGTCAATTATGTCCCCCAGTTTGCAGTCATCTGCAAACTTTGTCAGTCATAGTCCTCCTGTGTTAGCCTTTACCTCAGAGAAATATATACCGAACAACAGAGGTCCCAGGACTGAGCCTTGTGAGACACCACTTGTAACTGGTTTAGAGTCTGACATGGCACCTGCAATTCTGACCATGTGGGTTCTATCCCTAAGCCAGTTTGCAACCCATCTTGTGACATAGGGGTTGATATTTAAGCTGGTGAGCTTATTTATGATGCCCGAGTGGGGTATTGTGTCGAAGGCATTTGCAAGGTCAAGGTAGGCTGTGTGGACTACCTTCTCTTCGTCTATGGCCTTGGTGACTGTTTCAAAGAAATTGACCAGATTCAAGAGGCAAGATCTGCCCTTAACAAAGCCAAATTGGGTAGGATCCAGTGTTTGGAGGTTCCCTGTGTCTTTGTTTATGAGTTCTATGATGATACACTCCATAGCTTTGCAGATCAGGCTAGTTAGGCTTATAGGGCGATAGTTTTCGGGGTCCGTTGTGGCACCACCTTTATGGAGTGGGACCACTGTTGCTGTATGCCATTCTTTGGGTACATATCCTGTTGTAAGGCTGAGACTGAACAGTGATTTTAAGTGAGGGTTCAGTTCTTCTTGGAGCTCATGTAAAACGCAGCCCGGGACACCGTCCGGTCCCATTGATGCTGTGTTTTTTGCTTTGGAGAGGGCAGCTCTCACCTGTGCATCTGTGATGTCAGGGAGGCTACACTCTGCTGGGATAGTCATTTGCTCATTTTGGGGGGGGGGAGAAGTTTGCACTGAACCTGTCTGCCAGGATGTTGGCAATGTCTGTGGGTTCAGTGTATTTTTTGTCATTTTGCACTAACTCAGAGCATATCTGGGAGTTTCCACCCAGGTTTCTGACATAACTAAAGAAAGCCTTGTGATTATTTTTAGCATCTTGTGCAATTTTTCTTTCGAAGCTAGCCTTAGATAATTTTATGAGGGATCGTAGTTTCTTGCTAATACTGATCAGAGTTACCTTCCCTTTCAGGGATTTTGCTCTATCATGTAGTAGCTTCCTCCTTCTGTTGTACAGCTTATTTATGGCTGGGGTTCACCAGACAGGTCTCCTGTCTTTGGAGGAGTGTGTCTTGGTTTTATTTGGGATAGCACGATCCATGCATTCCTGTAGGTATCCATAGAATGCGTTTGTAAAGGATTCTGTGGTTTGGGCTGTATTTTCCACTGGCCCTGGGGCTTTGAAGGATTCCACCTCAGTTTTGAGAAGTGGGAAGTTTGCTTTTGAGAAGTTTTTGACCGTGGTTTCCTTTGCTGGGGGTGGGGACAGGATATGGATGTCCATAGTGATTAATTTATGGTCAGATCTTACCAATGAGGGGTATACCTCTGGTATGGAACATAGAGTCCCCATGTTGGTGATGATCAGGTCCAATATGTTTTCCCCTCTTGTGGGAGTGGTGACCAGTTGTTCCATAGCATTTGAATTTATAAATTCTAGGAACCATTGGGCTAGGGTGTTGGGGCTTGAGTAGTGCTCCCAGTCTATGCTTGGGTAATTAAAGTCACCCAGTATAATGGTGTTTGGAGAGACCTTCATATTCTCTAGTGTCTTCAGGAAAGTTGAGTGGGGTTCCTGTGTTTGGGAGGGTGGTCTGTAGCAGGTTACAAACTGGAAGACAGTTTTGCCCATTGTTAGTTGCACATGGATGGTCTCAGATGCTTCGTGCACTGCCACTAGCCTGGAGGTATGGGTATATTTGATGAATATGGATACTCCCCCTCCTCTTGTGGTTCGATCCGAGTTTTGGGGACGAAAAGCATGGTATGAGGTATAGCCTGGTAGTGCTGGGGTGCTCTCGGGAGCCTTGAACCAGGTTTCTGTTACTGCACAGATATCGATATTCTCCATACTGAGGAGAGCCTCGAGTCCGTGCATCTTGAGGTTTAGACTTCTGGCATTGAGCAGCATTACCCTTAGTTTCTTTTTCCTTGTGCTGTCTAAGGAGGTGGGTTTGTCTTTTGAGCCTTGCCTAAAAAAGGCACTATGGGGGTGGCAAGAGCCTTGGCCAGTATTCAAAAACCCAAGGGTGACAGGTGCAAGCCGTCCCTAGCGAAGCAACATGGCTTGTCAAGCATGTCATCCCAGGCTGACTGACACTGGATCCCCTTTGAGTGACACCAATACTTTAGCCAATTGTTGAAATTGATCATTTTGTCTTTATACTGTGGTATCATTCTTGGTGAGGGTAAGATGCTACTCAAGGTCAGGGTCATACCAGCCTGGGCCACATGATCAGACAGCTCCTCTATGTCTCTTTTCATGTAATCCAGGGAGGTACATCTCAGGTCATTCACACCAGCATGGACAATGACGGAGTCATATTTGTACTTGCTTTGGAGTGACCTGAGTGCTTATGTTATGTGGCAGATCCTGGCACCTGACAGGCAGCTTACAGTGACCTTCTCCTTGTTCAGCCTGGTGAGAGGGACATCAGTGTGTCTGACAATAGAGTCACCTATTACAAGTGTATTAGATGTGTTGTTTAGCCTTAAGGTCTGTGACTGTGTGGCACACTGACTTTGTGAACTATGTGATACATGGGTATTGTTGTGGGGTAGCAGTTGTTTGGATGTCTGCTTTGGAGGTCTCTGTTGCTTGGGCAGATTTTTATTTAGAGCCTCCGAGTATGTTTTTGTGTGTTTTTGTATTTGGTTTGCTGTTGCAATAGGTCTATGTGAGACTGGATTTGTGGTGTGTGTGATTACCTTCTCCTCCAGACTGACCATGCCAGTACTATGTTGAGAGAGCTCAGCCTCCAATTTGGCTATATAGTTGCATCTCTCACGTATATTTGAGCTTGTTGGGAAGAGGAGAGGTTGGTCTGTGTACATAATGCAGTTGTAACATTGCCTCAAGATTCCCATATTCACCAGCTGGACTGGAGAGTAAACCTGAAGCTGACTTTTGGACATGCCAGCATAGTATAAGGAATTACTTTTTGACTTGATCAAAAAGGACCAATAGGGAGCCAAGTACTTAAAGGGAGTATAAGAGGGTGTAGTGCTTTAGTTTATTAGTGCTTACTTATAAGACACTTATCCTAGCTACTGCTGGGTTTTAGAAGGAAAATAGAGTGCTTACTTTGAGATTTGGAACAGTTCTAAAGGGAAAAAGCGAAGAGCAGACTTTGTGGAGCAGTATCCCATACAGTATAGTCTCACCCCAAGGTAATGTAATGAAAGCACATAGAGGGACATCATGTAAAGTAAATCATATACACTTACTAATATGTCAGTAATGATTAAGTCATTATTCTGATATTTTTAAAAAATGGTGGACCCCAGCCATAAACAAACTATACAATAGAAGGAGGAAGCTACTAAATGATAGAGCAAAATCCCAAAAAGGGAAGGCATCACTGATCAGTATTAGCAAAAAACTACGGGCACTCATAAAATTGTCTAAGGCCAGCTTCGAGAGAAAAATTGCACAGGACACTAAGGATAATCACAAGGCTTTCTTTAGTTATGTTAGGAACCTGGGTGGTAATTACCAGATATGCTCAGAATTAGTCCAAAATGACAAAAAATACACTGAACCCACAGACATTGCCAACATCCTAGCTGACAGGTTCAGCGCAAACTTCTCCCCCCCCCCCACCAAAAGGGCAAATATCTATCCCAGCAGAGTGCTGCCCCCATGACATCTCAGATGCTCAGGTAAGAGCCGCCCTCTCCAAAGCAAAAAACACAGCATCAATGGGACCAGACGGTGTCCCGGGCTGCGTCCTACATGAAATCCAAGAAGAGCTAAACACAAACATAAAACTACTGTTCAATCTCAGCCTTACTACAGGATATGTGCCCAAAGAGTGGCGTACAGCAACAGTGGTCCCTCTCCATAAAGGTGGTGCCTCAACGGATCCTGGAAACTATCGCCCCATAAGCCTGACTAGCTTGGTCTGCAAAGCTAAGGAAAGGATCATCATGGACCTCATAAATAAAGATATTGGGGACCTACAGATACTGGATCCTACCCAGTTCGGCTTTGTTAAAGGCAGATCCTGCCTCTTAAACCTGGTTGATTTCTTTGAAACAGTCACCAAGACCATTGACAAGGGGAAGGTGGTCCACACAGCCTACCTGGACCTCGCAAAAGCCTTCGATACAATACCCCACTTGGGCATTATAGATAAGCTCACCAGCTTAAATATAAACCCCTATGCCACTAGATGGATTGCAAACTGGCTCAAGGACAAAACCCACATGGTTAGAATTGCTGGAGCCATGTCAGACTCCAAACCAGTTACAAGTGGTGTCCCACAAGGCTCAGTCCTGGGACCTCTCTTGTTCGGTATATATTTCTCGGAGGTACAGGCCAACACGGAAGGACTGCGGCTGACCAAGTTCACAGATGACTGCAAACTAGGCACCATAATCGACTCTCCAGCTGACACAAGCATCCGCCAAAAGGGCCTCATAGAAACAGACAACTGGTGCCAGAGCCATGGCCTCAAGCTAAGTGCCAAAAAGTGTATAGTCACCCCCTTTGGCAAAAACAAAGTGCTCACAAATTACCACATAGGTGGTAATCCATTAAGTACAGAAGAAGTAATTAGGGACCTGGGGACCCAAGTTGATAGCAATCTCTCATTTGACAACCACGTGGCCAAAGTGGTTAGAAAAACATTTTATATAGCCCACCTAATCATGAAGGGATTCATATCTAGATCAGGGGAGGTCATTGTGCCTCTTTACTCATCCCTCATCAGGCCCATAATTGAGTACAATGCCCCTTTTGGTATGTACCTTACCAGACACCTGCAGCAACTGGAAAGACCCCAAAAGTACCTCACCAAGAGGATCAAAGGGCTCAAACAGATGCCATATGCTGCCCGGTTAAAGAAACTCCAGCTCTACTCAGTGGCATACCGCCTGTTCAGAGGCGATCTGTGCCTGACGTATAAAGCCATGTCCAACCCGGAATTGAGTAATGCGAATAGCATACTCTGCTAATGCATCCGTCTCAAGTGTCATAACTTACTTAGGTAGGGGTTTGAATCCTGTACATGCTCAGTGTGTGTGGAGGGGGTTAGTGTGTGTTCAAGACTGTTTGAAAGAAGTATCCCTTTTCCCCTGTACTCATCACTCATTAGACCTATGATTGAGTACAATGCCCCGTTCGGAATGTATCTGACCAGACACCTGCTGCAGCTTGAAAGGCCCCAAAAGTTCCTCACCAAAAGGATAAAGGGTCTCAAAAATATGTCTTATGCTGCCCGACTGAAAGAACTCCAGCTCTATTCAGTCTCATACCGCTTGCTCAGAGGTGACCTGTGCCTGACATATAAGGCCATGTCAAACCCAGATTTGATGAATATGCTTCACCTCAAAAAATCTAGATCCCTCAGAAGCACAAGGGCGGGAGACTTAAACCTTGACACGGTTATAAATAGAACGTGCTGGAGGGACAGATTCATCACCTAGAGACTCCCTATGCTGTGGAACAAAATCCCGGTACATGTGAGGCAGAGCACCTCTCTGGCCTTGTTCAAGAGGAATCTTGACCAATGGATGGGAGATTGCAGATATACCCCAGGGATTACTTCAGTGTCACTGCTTGACAGAGGCACAGCAAAATGATAGGCATAGTTTTTATTCAAACTAAAGGGGTGGCGAAAGCCACATAACTATGGGCTAGGCTTATAAATGCCCTTGGGCAGATAGCCTAGTATGAACCTATGAACCTATGAATTAATGGACATGCTGCACTTCAGAAAATCCAAATCCCATCGAGCTATGCCCTCGAGAGACTTGAACCTCAGCACTGAAATAAATAGGACATGCTGGAGGGAGAGATTCATAACCCAGAGGCTCCCTTCACTCTGGAATAAAATCCCAGTCCAGGTTAGGCAGAGTCCCTCATTGACTCTCTTCAAGAGGAATCTTGATGAGTGGATGGGAGATCATAGGTTTACCCCGGGTATCACTTCTGTGTCACTGTTAGACAGAGGCACAGTATACTAACCTCGAAAAAGGGCATAGCAAGATAAATTTAAAATGGGTGGAGAAAGCCAAACACATTTTGGCTAGGCTTATAAATGCCCTAGGGCAGATAGCCTAGTATGAACCTATGAACCTATGAGCCTATGAAAACTGAGCAATGGTTAGCAGTGCTTACGTATGCTTAGCTAGTTTAAGCATTGCTAAGATGTAAACGCTAAGCAGCAGTCAGCTCAGCTAAGCGGATTTGTGCACTGTTAAGCAGTGCTCAGAAATTATCCTTTAAGCACTGTTTAACTCAGCTTATCAGATTTGCACACTGCTTAGCTGAGCTTAGCATTTTCAAAATTGTCCAATGACGGCAAAGGGAGGGAATATGGCCTTATTTAAATGGCAGAGGTGGGAATACAGCTAGAATCTGTTGTAGCTTGCTCTGGGTAGGAACTATATCAGTCGTTGGTGAGGGCTCGCACTTTCAGGGACAGTGCTGGGGCATTTTGGAGTCCAGAGTCATGGCTGGACTCCTTGCAGCAAACCATGATGACAGACTGCTGCAGGACCAATACCAGAGCTCATATTATAAATCTGAGACCTGGGACCACCTAGCACATGATCTCACCAGTGCCACTGGCATCCCCCAAACTGGAGAGCAGGTACAGCATCACTATGCCGACCTAAAGCAGAGGAAGGGGGTGCTCTTGGCCCAGTGGATCCAAGACACTCAGGCCAACCATGCTCCAGCAGTTTGTAAGTATCCCAGATATAGCTGTACCAAATTCTAGCCTGAGTATGTGATAGACAGGTATGCATAATGTTTTTCTCCCCCTACAGCTGCAGTGGAGAGGGCTAGCAATGCTGAGGCCCATGTGGACAGACTGATAAGGCTGCACTGACTGGCTGGTGAGTACAGATCTACCTTGCAGTATATAGTGAAATAAATAAGAATGAATAAATTGTTTAGTGTGTTCTGAGTCTAACAATTAAAGAAAGATTTGCCAGACTAATAGTGATCTACAGCATACGCAGTAGTAGAACACTGTGTCATATAAGTAAAATAAAAACCTAAACCACCAACTGTTGTGTTTATTCTGGTATGTTGTTGTAGAAATAGAATGTGTACAGGTTCTGCACAGAAAATATGGCTTTGACAGCATGAATTAACAGAGGTTGTTCTGAGAACCAACTAGTATGCAAAACAGTAGATTGTGGAGCTGTAAATCAAAATATACATAAAATATGACATATGTTATGCACTAAGATCCGAGCCCTGAATATTAATGTCAAATGTATTATACTGTGTCCCCTGCTGCAGTGCCTTGTCTTAACATTTGCTTTCCAGATCGTATAATTTCAGGATTACTACACAGTACACTATCTGTCATGCATGAATCTCAGGATTACAAGGTCAGACTGTCTAACCCACAAAGTATTAGGCAGAAAACAGTCAAACAAGAGACAACAGTTCCCCAGTAGCTCAGTGTGATGTGAAACAACCTTATAGTTCATTTTAGCACACCCAGACACAGTTCGAATCCGGGGAGTGGTACTGAGAAATGTGCATATATATACACTCAAGAAATCTTGAATATTTGTAGAAACAGTCAGATAGTGGTAACAGATATTTTCTCCACAGGTCTTACAGGTAAGTAAATGTTTGTAGTAGCTGTTTGAAGGGTATAACAATACACCATGTACAACTGTCCCACTGTCCAACCACATGCCTGCAAATGACAGCAGGATAGGTGCATACACCATGCCCTCTTCCCGATACATGTCTCTCAAATGTCATGATGTCACAGCTAGTGGTCACTGCTGCCAATCACCTTGGACACAGATAGGAGTCCAGGTGAACTATGCTAGTAGCAGACTCACACAACATCATTGCAGGGTACCTCTTCTTTGTCAAGTATATAACATTGACATGTACAAGACCCTTCCAGTAAAGTAGCCACAGGTCATCAGTCTGCCCCATACCATTACAGGTTGACAGTCTAACAGGTATGTATGTGCAACAGAAGCTATGGACCATAGGTACATGTAAAGTTAGGGCAGACCTGTAGAGTATTGAGCAGTACTGTTGTGAAAAATAGAAACCGATACAATTGTTAATGGACTTTTTTTCTCTCCCCCACATGTCATCTGCAGCAATAATTATTATTCATATACTACAGGTATGTTGTTCTCAAAACCTATTGTTGGAATGTGTTCTATTAATGTTCATATATTTAATTGGCTGCATATTAACATACCTTGTTCAAATACCATTATTGGTGGCCTGTTGCCGCCAATGTAACTTGCATGCTGTTAAAATGCTTACTGTTGTTCCATTTATCCATGTGTTCTATTTGCTATGCAACTGTTTCAAATCTGTTGGTTTGGGTTAATTGGAACACCCATGCATGCTGTTATAACTAATTTTGAAATGTGTTGTTTATGACAAACCAATATATCTGGGAAAAACACCACAGCACATTTGGAAAGGCAGATCCCAACAGATCTGCCTGTCTCATCCCATCTGGCCATGGCACTGGCCCCCAGCATGTCTGAGACCCAACCGGGAACATCCTCCTCCACTGGTTCTGCACCACCTTTGGGTGGAACTGCCTCAGGGAATGAGGCCCATCCCCTCTGGGTGCGGAGAGGAGCCCCTCATTCGCAGAATGTTCTGGGGTATGGTGCGCAGCATCATCTGCACCTAGTTGGGTTTTCAGCTGCACCAGATGGAGGGCCACCTGGTGCGCCTGGAGGGGCAGGCTGCCCTTGTTGTCCAGCCCCATCACAGCCACCTTCAGGACTGTGAAGGTGCAGTGGTGACTGCCCATGGGTGGAGACCTCAGTCCCACTGTATCCACTGGGGGGTCATGCCCTCTGATTCCCAAACATGCTCCACATCTCAGGTGTTTGCCCCCTCATGTGTCATATACCACCCCTGTCTTGTGTGTTTTGTCTGTCTGCAAATATTACCTATCCTACCCAATCTACCTCCTCAAACATACCTACAGCCCTTCCCCAATATCCCACTCTAACCTTAAAAAAGGCCAACTGTCCCACAAAAAAATCATTGCCCCATATATAGCTCTACATTCTGCCACCAGGTACAGTGATATTAATTATTCTACCCGCTAATTATACTACAAATGTCTGTCACCAACACTCCTCCCTGTGGAGTGTGAGACTGTAAATTCAAAATTCTACACATTATTCACAGCTGTCACTGCAGAAGAAATGTAGAGCTATGGTCCTTTCTTACAGCCATTCTGCACATCCCTAGCTAATTTTCCTAATGTTTTACCCCCTGCTTTCCCCATTTCTCCACTTTCCTAACACCCTTTTTTTCTTTAATTAAAATTAGTGCAGGTGTAAGTGGGAATAAGCAACGCTAAGTGAAGCCTGTTAGCATTGCTTAGCATTGCGCAAAACTGAGCAAACCTGCTTACAACTGCTTAAAAGTACTTTAATCACTCTGTCTCCATCAGCCCTTGTTCTGCCCAGCAAAAAAATAGTCAGCCCTGCCAAGTCTTGAACCCAGGACACTGTGCACTACAATCACACCACTGTACCACTGCACCGTCTGAACTGTGAGAATTTGTTATGCTTTTACAAACATATCATGCATTCTGGTCATTTAACATTAATGAAAAAAAGTAATCTCTTCCAAGTCTTGAACTCAGGACCCTGTGCACTACAATCACATCAACATACATCGACTCCATGTGAGCTACAAGAATTCTTAATATTTTTAAAAACATATCATGCACTACAGTCATTTAACATAAGGAAAAAATACATATCCGTAGTACCCTTTTAGACATATATATGATATAAATATGCATATATATGATATATATGCATATATATGAGATATATATATATATACACACACACACACACACACACACACACACACACACACACACACACACACACACACACACACACACACACATATATATATATATTTAATTATTTATATATAGTTATTTATATATAGATATTTATAGGTTTACATTTTTATTTGTAGTTTGGAAGTGAAAGTGAAATTGATATATGCATATATTTCTTTAAATATTTTTGTGTGATGCAGTTTTGGTGCCAATTTTGGTATTTAAAGAACTTAGCATTAATTATCTTTGTTCTGATGAAGTCTGCTAGTCAGATGAAAGCGCTTAACCTGTCTTTTGTGGATTAATTTGTGTTTGTTTTTTGGCATTAATTCGATTTTCATCGTCCGAGCCGAGGTGTCATTGTATCAGTTCCTAATCAGACTGTTCTTTTCATTTATGGTGTTGCTATTGGTGGGAGTAGTGGTCATGTCTGGTATGGAAAATAACAACAAGGATCCTCAGGCTTCATTGGACAGGGTAGAAATAGCTAATATTCGTTTGGAGATTACAGCACTAAAAGAGGAAGTGACTCAGTTACTTGAACTGGTGGGACGAACCTTTTCAGCCTCAAATTCAAATGGTGAAGCGAATACTAGGGACAAGCAACAATCAATGATATCCGGTCGGGAGGTCCCTTGTGTTGGTAAAGATGTGGTTGCTGCTTGTGTGAATGCAAGTACTCAGATTGAAATACCGAACGGGCAAGGCAATTGTGTAGACGACGGTATTCTGTCACCACATGAATGCTTTTTTAGTCACAACAAGGAGTTAAACATTAGCAATCCATCAATGAATGATTTTACTTTTGATTTCAGCCTTTTTCATGTGCGTGACAAGGCAGAGCGCACAGGGGCCCTTCCTAAGCGTCTGCTACCTGTCAAAACTTATTCAGCTATTGCCAGAACGCAAGGAGATAATATGAAAGGTACTGAATTATTAACTAAATACTCTAGTCCTAATATTAACAAAGGAAGTCATAATAATATATCAAAAAAGCTTAAGACTAATGGAATGGACAAACCAAATGGTTATTTGGACCGATTTTTGAACGATGACTATGACTTTGACAAGTATGATAATTATGATGTTGGCCATACTAATGAACAGTATACAAGTGCTACCAAAGCTACTATCAAGGATATGATATATACCTTGGGTAAAAAATTAACAGTTATTAAAAATTTGAAAATTGCAAATGCTTATTTTAGCAAATGTATTGCATTACAGATTGTTCCCAAAGGTATTTGATTTTTCAAAGTACCGATGGGGCTGGATTTGAATCATGACACTAAAGTGGAGTTTAACAATTTGTTTGACAGTTTTGGATTTAGTTATATTAGATTGTTGGTTAAGAAAAATGATGAAAAACTGTCTCGATTGGTACAGGAAGTGGACAAATTAAATTTTGAAATTATTAACAATGATATATTTAGCCAGTGGAAAGATCTGTATGATAAGCAGTTTACAGCAGCCGATCGCAAAGTGGCAAATATATATGAAAGGAAAAATGGAAAAATTGTTCGTGATGTTGAACAATATGCTAATTATAGGGCATATATTTGGCCCAAGAATCATCAGATAGAGGAAGATGATAGGAATTTTAGAAATGAATATAGAAATACAGATAGGAATTTGAATTTTCAAGGGGGCAGGTTTTATCCCCCACCAAAAAATATATATGCACCAAGGAACAGGAGAATGAGATAAATAGGCTGAAGAATGATGTGTGTGTTTTTGACACCACAACCATAATTTCGGGCAAAGGACAATATGGTATTTGTACAGATTACGCCACTAATTTGGGCAATGAACAAAGTAATGAACTAGGGGGCACAGATAATTGTCAAGATGTTACAAGTGGTATAAGTGAAACATTGGGTAGTAATGGAAACAATATTTTATACACCAAAAAAGGATTTAATGTGTTCAATTATACTAATCTTGACATATCTGATGAATTCTTCAGGGTGTTTTCGAAAGGCATGAAATTTATTCCTACAGTAGGTTTCAATTTGGTGGACACCATTTTAGAAGTGAAATTATATTGCAGGAGGCTAAATTTAGCCATTCAGTTTAAACAAAATAATGCTGGTAGTATTAACTTGGTCCCTAAAGTCTTAATAAGAAGAGCACGTATATACCCCAAAGTAACATGATGGTGGCAAACTTTGAAAAAATGGTTTGTAATGATATTTATAGGTTCAACAAAACATACAGAACTGACAAAGGTATAAAAATCGGCATACAGGCCAATTTAACAGTAGATGAACGTAATTGTTTACAGAATTTTATGAATAATAATGAGGTAAGGTTAATGAAACCGGGCAAAGGAGGAGGGATTGTGTCATTCAATAAAATGGATTATATTAATGAAATTTACAATATCCTGTATCAATCTGGAAATTATGATGCAATATTTCTTAATGAAATTAACATTGGGTATAAGCGAATTGATTTGGCATTAGAAGAATACTTGTTAGATAATAGGATTACCACTGAGATCTATCAATTTTTAAAGGTGGAATTCCCAATTCTAGCCACGATTGTTGGAATTCCCAAAGTACATAAAAACTTAATACACCCTCCCTTCAGACCCATAATTTCAGGGAGCAAATCCAAAACCTTCCCGTTGGGTGTTGCTATTGATAAATGTGTTAAGTCTGTGTATAACAACATTCCACACCTTATAAAAGACTCTTGGATGCTCTTAGGGTAGTTGACATCCCAAATATGGAGTAGTAACCTTATTTTTATTACCATTGATGTTGCTGATTTATTCTCGTGTATTCCCAGGGATTTGGGATTAGAGTATTTCAGCAGCAGTTTAAGGAAATACTCCAGTTTGGATTGGGATAAAATTTGCCTCATTACAGACATGATGAGGTTAGTATTAGATCACAATTATATCCATTTTGAAAACGAGTTTTTTAGGCAAACTAGGGGTGTGGCTATGGGAGCATCTTGTGCTCCCATATTCGCCAACCTAGTTATGCTTGAATGTGAATCTGAATATTAGTTTAAATCAGAATATTTTCAGTATATAGTTTATTATACAAGATTTTTGGATGACCTCTTTGTGTTATGGAAAGGGCCTGTAGAAATGGTTTCTGAATGTATCAGTTATATCAACAACACAACTGATTTTCTTAAATTCACTCATTCTATTAATGCTAGTGGAATAGCATTTTTGGACACATATATTAGTCATGGGGATGATGGATTTATATCCTGAATACATAGGAAGGAGACCTTCTCCAATGATTACTTGGAGTATAGTAGTAATCATCCTCCACATGTGTTCAAAAATATTTTTAAAGGGCAGTGTATCAGGGCTGCCCGCATGTCATCTACTAGAGGAATTATGTTAAAAGAATTGGATTTTATTAAGTCAATGTTTGAAGTTAGGGGGTACCCTGAAACCCTTTTGAATGATGTAGTCAAGTATGTCATTAGTGAGTGGGGTAAAACGTATGTGCCCTTATTAGGGAATTTAGGTAGTGTGGCCACATCACAAGTAGATAACTTGAAGGATGAAGTAAGTCATATGGTTTGTGCATTAATGTATTCACCAGTAGTATACAATATTGAAGTTATTATCAGAGAACATTGGAATCTGGTTATAAGGGATGATGATATAACAAAGATATTAGGTATACATCCTAAGATTGTTTACAAAACAGGATTTAACATCAAGAAGTTATTGGAATCCAACAGTATTAATAAGAATAGGGGAACCTCACGAACTAAAAAATGCAGAGCTTGTAACCAATGCCATTTTATTAATGAGGCTGTGGGTTGAAAGTTGGACAACTTAAACAAAATGTATTTACATTGTAGGGGTGGAAATTACAATACTAAGTTTGTGGTATACTTGGCTACCTGTGTAGAATGCATAGCATTCTACATAGGGAAGACTGAGAGACAGTTCAAACAATGTATTTATGATCATCAATATTGTATTAGAACCAAGGACAAAAAGAATGCTTTATATCGGCATATACATCATAGTGGAGATACACATAACTTTAAATTTGCTATCATTGATACGGTTTGGCTATGAAGGAGAGTAGGTGGCAGATTTTTACTGATGCCACCAGATATCCTGGTATCAATGATTCCATTAGTATCAAACCATTTTAATTATGTCTTAATAGCTAATTATGTCTCAATAAATTATATATATATATATATATATATATATATATATATATATATATATATATATATATATATATATATATATATATATGAGTTTTAACAAGTTTCAATAGGATTATGTCCAATATTTTTATCATTTTTAAGGATATATAGGTGTCCATAGTCATTTTATGTCCATTTCATTTTACTTCATGTCTACTTTACATTCATTTCATGTTCATTCTATGTTATTTAATTATTTATATATTGTTATTTATATATAGATATTTATAGGTTTACATTTTTATTTGTAGTTTGGAAGTGAAAGTGAAATTGATATATGCATATATTTCTTTAAATATTTTTGTGTGATGCAGTTTTGGCGCCAATTTTGGTATTTAAAGAACTTAGCATTAATTATCTTTGTTCTGATGAAGTCTGCTAGTCAGATGAAAGCGCTTAACCTGTCTTTTGTGGATTAATTTGTGTTTGTTTTTTGGCATTAAATCGATTTTCACCATCCGAGCCAGGGGGGGGTCATTGTATCAATTCCTAATCAGACTGTTCTTTTTATATATATATATATATATATATATATATATATATATATATATATGTATATATATATATATATATATATATATATATATATATATATATATATATATATATATATATATATATATATATATATATATATATATATATATTTATGTATACAGATATCAACTCAACCTCTTACTGCAAGACATCTGCAAAAAGCCTGACAAAGTGGGTGGATAAAGGGCAAACAATAGTGACATATTTGAAATATGGCTGTTATAAGCATATAAGTCTGTTAGAGTAGCATAGTTGGTTTTAACATATATTTTCTGGTAGATTTCAAGTCTGAAACACAAATTATTGTCATTTCCTGATGTCAATGCTCACATCATCCCAGTGATTTGTCAAAAACCCACAATTGTTATGGGGAACAGACCAAACATATGTGCCATGCATCTGGACAGTGTATAGACATCTGGACAGTGGAGAGGTATGACAGCAGTCATGTAACAGAAGAAGAAAACACTGACAGCTGCCAACCATTTCATGCAGCACCTTTTGAACTACAGTCAGACTAACACAACACTACCCCAAATCAGCTCTGGGAAATTACTCATGCATTTGCAAATATATCATGCACTACAGGGATGTAACTGCAGGGGAAGCTAGACATAGGTGAGAAATCATCCTCACAACCATTTGCACCACAGTCACAGCAAATACCAGTACCCCAGTGAATCTCTAGAGTATAAAGGTTGTCTGAATAAACATATCCTGATTGCCAGTCACACACTACACTGACATACACTGCCTCAAGTCACAGTCTGCTGGGAATCCTGAGGTGTCACAGGACATTTCTCAGTCTGCCCCTACAGACATATACAACTGATAGACCACCAGCAACTGTAGCAGCATGCACAGTCAGATAGAAAAGGATCTATGACATCCACATCTGCCACTCTCCCTACTCAGCCTAACAAACATTTACACATTACACTGCTACACAATCTTGACAGTCTGGTAACAATGGCCAGACATACATAACCCTCAACTGTACATATTTCCACAGAATGTCGAGGGTGTGGGACCATAGTTATGGCTACTGCCACATACTACTTCCAGGAGTCTGCTAAGTCACTGGGATGATATCAGGAGTGACATCACTACATCATGATATACCATAACTCTGAACCTCTTACTACAAGACATCTGGACAAAGCCTGACATACTTGGGGGATAGGAGGCCAAAAAGAGTGACATATCTCACATAATGGTGTTACAAACTGAAATAGTTGCTGGTGTTAAAGGGTTTGTTGTAACATAACATTCCTGAAGGATATGATCTGAAACACAAATGGATGTCAACATTTACTGACTTCACTGCTCACATTATCCTACTCATGTCTCAAAACAGAAATTATCTGAGGAACAGACCAAACATAATAGGCACATCTGTGGGCATCCTGCAGACATTTGGACAGTTGAGAGGTATGTCAGAGACATATCACTGTCAGGCGTCAAGTCACGCATAAAATGCATGTCCAGACAAACACTGTTATTCTAGTCGTTTTCTATGTGTATAACAATACTTACTTACAATCTGTACCAATTCTGGAACTTTGTCCCTCATTTTGTTGTGCTGTCTCCATGTTTCTTGTTCTGTGAGGTATTTCCACCTACCTTCTGTGAAGCTGTAGGCCATACACCTCCATAATGTTCTCCTCCCAGGCAAGGAAAAGGGGCAAGGCCCACATGAAGGACTTAATTATAGCACCGTGTTGCTATGGCATTGGCTAATGGAAAGACAACACATCTGCTCTGTATGCAAGTAGTACGTAGGAGACACCAGTTGGTGCAGAGGCCATCACCTGCTCATGAGCATTATTTACAAAAGGCAAATTGCTGCCTATGCAAAAAAGGTCTGAACCTGTCTACACAAAGACAGACTGTGACTACACAAACCAAAATATTTTCATTATTCTGAGGAAACTCATCAGCACTATAACAGGTATGTTAATCAAGTAAGCATGTAATGGAATGCAGAAGGGGGATGCAATAATGTGACATAGGAAGTTAAACACTAGGTCACAACAACACTTGCTGGACTCACATGTTGCTGTCCAGCACCTATGGCCATTCCTGCTGGGCCTGTCTGCAGTGACATAGATCACAGCTCTGGCCCCTGAGTCACTCCAGCAAAGGTCAGCTCATGTATGACTACTACTGGAGTGTCTGTTGTCCACTACTGACTGTGACACTGCTAGGCTAGCTACCTGAGATGTTGTAAATATTCATATGTCACCTGTGAATGCTACTATGATACATATGCTTGTCTTACAAATGTAAGAGACTTATATAGGGTATCCGCATAGTAAACAACTGGCACATAAGTGTGTGTTGAACTGTATGTTATATACTGAGCTCATACCTTTCAACTATCCAGATTGAAGCAGACTGACCACATGTTTGCCTCATATTTGTACTCAGTGGCTCATACAGTTGTGTACTGTCTGGCAAATCACTGGCAATCCAGTAAAGACTGAATTCATAACATAATAGCATACATTTGAATGTCAGATGTCATATCCTGCAGAGTATTCCTGTGAATGCAAAACCATCTTTGCTAGCAACTAAGTGTGTTACAGCTAGATTTATAAAGTGTCACTATCTTCCAGCCTTTGCCCACCACTGATGTGTGCCTTTGTGCAGATGTCTTGCTCTAACAGGAGCTAAGAGTCTTAGCATGAAACTCATATCATTGCAAGCATACCTTGTCCTGGAGGATGCTGACATCTGTGCAGTCACTGACACCTGGTTTGCAGCTGTGGAGAGCACACTAACCTTGCCAGGTTACGCATCCCACCATACGCTTGACCCCAAATGGAGGGCTACAAAGCCACAGAAGGTGGAGTTTCTAGCAGTATCATACACATACACACCTCCAGGCTGACCAAACAGTATGATGCATGGGAGACATCCCAAGTGCAGTTAACGGTTGACAAAACACCAACTCAAATCATAGCTAGCCACAGACCTCCAACCATGACTATGGACACCCAATACACCTATCTGGACTTGCTTGAATCTGTCAAGATTCAACCATCTACCCTGCTCCTGGGTGATTTTAAATACCCAACCATAGTGTGCATGACCTATTCTACCAGAACATGAAGCACAGAGATTCCTCAGCTTTGTCAATGGCAATGCATTGGATCAGCTGGTCAACACTCAATAAAACAGGTAGAAATATCCTGTACCTGATCCTAACCAACATGAGTAGCCATTGTAGCACTCATACAGTGTCATCCCACTTGCTAAGATCTGACCGCATAGCCATCATTGTTGAGGTCACAGTCTCCCCTGCCCCTCCCTTGTCAGGGTCAAGCAAAATAAACTTTCCACAAATTACTATAAATCTCCTCAGAGCAGGAAGAAGTAGATTTACAGCCACTGTCCTGTCAGCTGGACCTAGCAGTAGTGTCCAAGCCGACACCACAATACTATGTAAGCACCTACATAGCTGTATGGACTCAGCAATACCTGACAGGGCATAATCTCCCTCAAGGTAGGGTAAACCTCTGTGGTGGACAGCAGCAATACACAAGTACCATAACAGGTGGAAATAATTGCTGGACAGGGCCAAGAAAGAGCAGGTGCCTAACTGGAAGCAATGTCACCTTGGTCTGAACAAGCGAATAAGGTCACACGTGAATTACCTAAGGCTATCTTTGACTGCAAATTGGACACATCCACCAAGGCCAATCAGTAGGCTTTCCACACATGTGTCTGCAATCCTAGAGGCAACACACTCATCTGCTCTGTAATGGTCAGTAGCACAACATGCACATACGGCATAGATATAGCCAACCTGCTGCAGACATGTTAAGTGTAAACATCACCCCCCTGTTCCTCCATCAACACACATGGACATGCACAGCACCTGCCCCCCTCTCCTCATCATCAGAAATCAGGTCCATAATGCCCTCTAAAAGGCAACAAACAGAAGTCCCCAAAGACCTGATACCATCCCTGGCTGCATCCTACATGAACTCAGGCATGAGCTCTCAGCTCCACTACACACTGTAGTCAACCAAAGCCTGAGCACCATTCTCATCCCAACAGCACAGAGGATAGCCACTGGCATCCCTATACACAAAGGCAGGACAAATCCACTAACCTAGACAATCATATGCACATCAGCCTAACTAGCCTGATCTGCAAGGGCATGGAAGGCATTATCAAGGACCTTATAAACAGGGACATCGGCAATCTCAAAATGCTTGAGCCCACATAGTGTGGTATTGTGGAAGGGAGATCAGGCCTGTTAAACCTGGTCAACTTATCTGAAGTGGTCAACAAATACAAGGATGAGGGGAAGATGATGCACACTGCTTACCGTCACCTAGCCCAAATCTCCCACAGTACCCTACGGGCAGCCATGATACATAAGCCTACACAGCTTGGCTTCAACCTGTATGTTACCAGATGGGTAGCTAACTGGCTCAATGACAGTACTCACTCGGTCAAAGTAGTGCAAGCCACCTCTAGTAGTAGACCCTTACAGAGTGGTTTACCCAAGGATCAGTCTGGGGTCTTCTACTGTTTGAGATATACATGGCTTTACAGATGGTTGCAAGCTGGCCACTGTCTTACATTCCCCTACTGATATGAGGTCCTCCAAGTGGCCCTTTACCCAAATGAATGACTGGTGCCAGAAGCATTGCCTCAAACTGAATGCCAGGAAATGCACCATTTTCCCTGCTGTGGTAGATGTCATCCTCACCAATTATGACAGTAATAACAATGTACTGAGGATGTAATCAGGTGTGACGTGACTTTTGTAACAAGGTTGTTAGCAACCTGACAGTTTCCCACCTTCCCACCATGTGGGCACCATTGCAGGGAAGGCTGTCTACATGGCCCCATCCAGGAACCAGGAGGCCACAACATCCTTGCTCTCCACCCTTATCAGACATATTAGAGAGTACAATGGCTCCTTTGGCATGCACCTTGCCAAGCAAATGTAGCAGTTGCAGAGACCATAGAGGTTCCTGACCAGACAAATCCAGAGTCTGCAACACCTATCCTATACAGATAGCTGAAAGCCCTGTCCCTAGTCTCATACAGACAGAACATAGGCGACCTGTGTCTGGCATAGAAGGGCATTCCCAAACCAGCCTTGATGATGTTTTTGCATTTCTGTAAAACAAATCACACTCAAGCAACATGCACACAAGGCCCTTACCTACTCTGTGACATGAAGAGTACTTGTTGGCAGGATAGTGTAGTGTCCCACACAATACACTGTCTGTAAAATAAACTCCCTCCCCATGTTTAGCAGAGTACGTGTATAATCTTCTTTAAGAAGAAGCTGGACAACTGCATGGAAAATGGATAGGACACCCCTGGGATCTTGAGTGTGTCCCAGCTGGACAGGGGAAACAGGTGCTGCCTTTGAAGGGACACGGGCGAATATCTGGGCAAGACTTATAAGGGCATCAGGGCCAATAGCCTGGTATCATCTTATAAGGCTATGCACCTAGTACTGTACATGTTTCCTGTATGTATTGCAGACTGTTCCTGCAATATTGTCTGACTTGAATCCCTGAGAGTCTGAACTATGTAGGTACTGCAGTGATCGCATTTGCTCGTTCCTTCATTAGTTATCATCACCTATCATTACACCTTGTCATTGTGTTTGGTCTGTATAGCAGTAAGGCAAAACCAATTGCTGTGCACGTGGGTGATGCACGGCCGGGAAATACCACAGAAAAACACAGTTGGCCAGCAAGGATAGCAGTCAAGCATACAGCCAAAAATCAGATAGTAAATAAACAGACTTTATTGGTATAAAAATAACAAACCGGTTTCGGCAAAATTATGCCTTCTTCAGTGTTAGAGAAACAGACACATAGAATACAATTAAATATACAAATTTATACTTGAAGCTAACCAATGAGCATGCTAGAAAACTACTGATGCTCATGAATAATGCATGAAAAATATGAAAAAACAAAATGCAAGAGATCAAGGCTGCTATTCTAACATATGATAAGATGTTACAATCAAATTATTGTAGTGTATGTTAAACCCATAGTAAGAACAATTTTTATTAAATGATGAAGGTATATATAGAACCAAAAATATAATAATAATACATAAATACACTATGTGTGCATACATGAAATATCAATATTTAATCCACATATAATAAGTCCAACCAGTAAGGACCAACTTCCCTACTGAAAAATATATGGTTGTTGTGTAAAGCAACTAACATATTATTACTCATAATAATGTGGTATGATATATAAACATGTATGCCCAATCAATAACAGAATTATTGAATCGTATTAGAAAATATAACTATACTATACCTGATACCACTAATGATTAATGTGAAAAATGAATGAATATCATTCTCCATAAAATTGTGGTTATAGATGATCATTGAGTCCAGGTGGAAAAAGTGCACCCAAACTAATAATCCAATATTTCTCCTTGTGATTCAATATACCGTGCCACCCTTGTGTATTACTGCGATCACCAACTATTCTGTCTATGATCATAAACATAAACTGTGCTTGTTGATGTTTTAAAACATGCTGATATAAAGCATTTGTTTCCTTTTTATTTTTAATATCACTTCGATGTTCATTTATACGTGTCCTGAGTGGCCTAGAGGTCTGGCCAACATAAAACGCCCCACAATGGCATGAGGCCAAATAGACAACCCAGTCACTACTGCAATTGCCAAAGATTTTACAAGCAAAAACCTTGCTAGTATTACGGCTGGAAAAATGCTTAGACTTGGTGATCTGTTTACAAGACCCGCAATGGCCACACGGGAAGGTACCCAACAGTTCATGTCCTGTTATTGTAAGTTGTTTATAAATTGCTCCCCCACTACCTATGTGTTTATAATGAGATAATATGGAACCCAGTGTTTTTCTTTCCTGTATGTGAATTGACATTCTTCCCCCAGAACCAATCTGAGTTGTTCATTAGCCATTAAGATGTTCCAATGTCTATTTATGATATCCCTAATGACATAATAATTCCTGTCATAAGTTGTGATAAATCTGATAGTAGATGCCCGGGAATCTGCAGATGGAATCTTGTAGTCCAACATTGTCTTTCTGTTTATTTGGGAGGATCGTGCCCATGCCTTGTTGATGTCTTCAGCTTTATACCCTCTGCTAACAAATCTATGACATAAATCAAGACTAGCTACATCATAATCTGATTTGGTGGAACTAAGGCATTTCATGCGCATGAATTGTGATACCGGGATATTCCTGATGGTATGGCGTGGGTGCATGCTCGAAGCATGTAACAAGGTGTTATATTGTGGATATTTGCGAAACACTCTGGTAGCCAAAGTATGGTCTGGATTTCTCGAGATAGTTACATCAAGAAAGTTAATAGTCTGTACATCACAAGTGATGGAAAATTCAATGCCACAGATATTACCATTCAAATGTTAGAGCCATGTTACGTGTACACGCACACACACACACACACACACACACACACACACACACACACACACACACACACACACACACACACACACACACACACACACACACACACACACACACACCTCTGCATGGGGACATGCATTAAAACACACATGCACATGGAGGTGACACTTCTCAAAGTAGATGACCTACCCATCTGTCAATGTACATTACACAGTGATATGACCATTGCACGCACAACAGTGGCTTAGTGTTAGAAAATGTGTAACTGTGCTTGTACGGTGGATAACATCTGTATGGGCTGACACTAGGTTGGCAATGGGGAGTTCACACGGTGGAAGAGGCACACTAAATGGTATAGCCATCACATACACACACTAAAGACAGCCATAGGAGCTGTGCATACAGAAACACATACACAGTTGCCAATAGACATATTGGTAACCCTACATATCCACTTGTATGTACTATAGTGCTGCATACACATGATATGCTCCACATAGATTATATGCCTGGGACATAACCCACAACCTCTAATAACAGGTAATCTTGTGAATACCTTCATGGATGGTGAGATAACCCACCAGACATAGCAAATGGTCGTCTACTGCTCCTACAAACCTGCACACGTGATAGAGTGACAGACATTGTATTAGCATGATGTGTCAGTCAGGTACAATGTCTGATGCTGGCATGTGTGTCACTACAGTAACTGTAACATATTTAGTAATGATATAACAGGAATGCTCATTGTTAGGGGACACAGACCACATATAGGTTGCAAGCATGTGGATATCCCATGTACATCTGTACAGATAACTGGTATGGGCTGTATAGTGTTACAAGGTGCATGTGAGGCAGATGCCATTAACAGGCTATTTAAAGTAGTTTCATGGGTAGGGGGTCAACAGGCCTTAAAATTATATAACTTACACACACAACAGCCACAGGGGGATATGTTTCACACACACTACTATAGTTGTCAGTATTGAGATTAGAGCCCCTACCTATCTAATTATTTCCACTATAATATTATGCAGTTAGTGCACACACCATAGAACTTAGAGGGCTGACAAGCCTTGTAAAGTAGTGCAATGGGATGTGTACTGGGTAGTACATGCCTCAAAATGGTATAACCCAAACCCCCAGAGGATATGATTCTCACACACACACACACACACACACACACACACACACACACACACACACACACACACACACACACACACAGTTGCCAATATTGAATGTAGAATCCCTACCAATCTATTAATCTGTACTACAGTGTTACACAGTTATCACATGCACCATGGAGCTTATAGGATTTAATACTGTCGCAAGGTATGTCAAAGGTGATTACATCAAGAGTCCTTGTAAAGTATGGCAATGGAAATGTACTGGGTGGGAAGGGCATCAAAATACATTACCCTACAAACATACACACACCTTCACACACACACACACACACACACACACACACACACACACACACACACACACACACACACACACACACATGTGCCACAACTGAGTGTAGAACCCCTGCCTATCTAGTTATTTGTACTATACTGTTACTTAGTTATTACATGTGCCATGGAGCTTATAGGGCTGAAAGCTATCCAAAGGTACTTCTAAGGGCAATGACATCAGCAGGACTGCTAAAGTAGGGCACTGGGAAGTGTTGTGGGTGGGAAAGTCCTCAAAACACTTCATTCTACAAACAAACATACACACTTACAAACTCTTGTACATACACTTATACACACACACACATTTGCCAAACCTGAGAACAGAGCCCTTGCCTATCTAGTTATTTGTAGTATAGTGTTATGCAGTTATTGCATGCACTACAGAGCTTACATGCCAAGTCCCCAAAAGTGCTTCTAAGGTGAATGACGCCAGCAAGACTGCTAAAGTAGGGCACTGGAATGTGTACTGGGAGAGAATGTCCTCAAAATACTTCATCCTACAAACCTATATACTTGCATACACTTGCACACACACACACACAAACACACATTTGCCACAAGTAAGAATAGAAACCCTGCCTATCTAGTTATTTGTACTATAGTGTTACAGAGTTAATGCATGTGCTACAGAGCTTGCAGGGCTGACAAGTGCCCAAAGGTACTTTTAAGGTGAATGACATCAGCAGAACTGCTAAAGTAGGGCACTGGGTTGGAAAGCCCTCAGAATACTTCATCCTACAAACATACACACAGACACACAAACATTTACCCAGAACCCCTAACTATTTAGTTATTTGTACCCTAGTGTTACGCAGCTATCACACATGCTACAGAGCTTACAGGGCTGAAAAGTGCTCAAAGGTACTTCTAAGCTGAATGACATCAGAAAGACTGCTAAAGTAGGCCACCAGAATGTGTACTGAGTGGGAAAGTCCTACATAACATCCTACAAACATACACACACCCACACACACACACACACACACACACACACACACACACACACACACACACACACACACACACACATGTGCCATAACTGGGAATAGAACTCCTACCTAAATAGTTATTTGTACTATAGTGTTACGCAGTTATCTCACGCGCTACAGAGCTTATAGGGCTGACAAGTGCCCAAAGGTGCATCTAAGGTGAATGGCATCAGCAGAACTGGTAAATTAGGGCACCGGAAAGTGTTGTGGGTGGGAATGTCCTCAAAATACTTCAGCCTACAAACATACGCACATACAAACACTTGTACACACACACATATTTGCCAGAATTGGGAATAGAACTCCTACCTATCTAGTTATTTGCACTATACTGTTACATAGTTATTGCACATGCCACAGAGCTTATAGTGCTGTGGTTGTGCAAAGGTACTTCTAAGGGGAATGACATCAGCAGCACTGCTAAAGTAGGGCACTGGGAAGTGTACTGGGTGGGAATGGCCTAAAACTGTTTGACCTACAAACAAACACACACACACACACACACACACACACACACACACACACACACACACACACACACGCACACACACTCTCTCACTTACATTTGTCAGGACTGAGATTAGATCCTCTACCTATCTAGTTATTTATATTATAGTGTTACACAATTATCGCATGTGCTACAGAACTTAGAAGGCTGAAAGGGGTCCATTGGTACTTCTAATGTGAATGACAGCAGCAGATTCTGTGAAGTAGTTCAATGGGAAGTGTACTGAGTGGGAACAGCCTCCTACTACTTACACCTACAGACACACATACACACACACACACACACACACACACACACACACACACACACACACACACACACACACACACACACACACACACACACACACACACACACACACACACACACACACACACACACACACACACACACACACACACACACAAAGGCAGGTGATATGATATTATGACCCCCACCTCAGTACTATTACACAATGGAGCTCGCCTTCATGCTGGCATGTGGAACTGGTTACAACCGGTATGCCACTGTCCAGAGCAGGACATCACTCTATCCCATTCAAGGTATCCTTGTATATGACTCACTCTCTGTGTGCCCTCCTGTGTGTCTCTCTCTATCACAGTCTGTCTCTCTCTTCCCCACGTCTATGTGTGTGTATGCTTGACATATCGTTATATGATACCCATATATATGTCTGTGTATCACATGCAGCAGATGCAGATAAATCATATATGGGCCACCTACAGCTAGCTGAGGGGAATTTTGTCTGATGGGTGTGTGTAGGGACAGTTAAGATGTACATAGCTGACAGTATGCAAAGACATATATGCAGAATACAGTTATATAGTCTGATGTGGGTTCCCACATGGCCTGTGATTCTTTAAGTATAAGAGCATGCCCAGTAAGACCTTCAATAGTGAGAGTGGAACTCCATTTCAGTGATAGTTGTACTCCGGTCCAGGGTTTTGTGTGCTACAGCCATACCTCTCAAAAGTAAAAGGACTTTCTTAGAGGTACTGGATTAGTTTTAGCAGACATTTTCTGACATATCTGAAGTATGACACTGGAGTGTATTGTGTGATTACCTAGTGACAGACATCCTCAGATCATCACAGTGCTTTACCAGGGGAATACAAGATGTATGATGCACAGACCAATATTATGAGCCTGACTATATATATTCTGGCCCAAAAAGGCCAGTTGAGAGGTGTGACTACAGCTGATTAACTGATAAAGCTGTGTAAACAGTCCCACAACTTGGTGATATACTGGCTGGGGATCTCCAACTTATGTGGTATTCTTCTTACCTGAAAAGTCATATCCTGGTGTGGTCATACCTCTCAACTGTACAATTTTTGGCAGATTGTCCAGGTGTATGCCTAGAAGTTTCATCCAGTCTACATAAACTTTTATTTTTATGGCAAGTTAGTTGCATATAATTGAAGACTGATGTTACAAGATAATGACAGACATTAGTGTTTCAGATTTCATAACCTTCAGACAATTCCTGCTACTGCAAACCCATTATTCTACCAACTTTCTCAGTATGTAAAGGCAATATTTACAATACATGCCTATCATTGGGTCTTTGTCCCACTTTTATTTATGACTTTGTCCCGATGTCTTGCTGTCAGAGGTTGGGAGGTATGGGTCTAAGTACAGAATGCATTCTACTGTGCAGAAATGTCCATTATATGTGTAGTGTAGTCCACATAGCACTGTGACTTCCAGGTATGTCAGTGGCAGAGCAGTACAGAGTAATGTGGTGAACCACTGACAGACAGTTGTTTATAGGTTGACAGGTTGCTATGACATTAGTAGGGTATTGGCCCTGAAGCCCTCATAACCCACACAGACAAGAGTGTAGCCCGTGTTACATGTCAGCACACAGAGCCCCTGTCCAGCAGGGATGCAGGTGGAATCACAGGATTGTATTTTGTGTTTTCCGTGCACTTATACAGGGAGCACATCACTAGGGGCACTGAGGCCCTTGGCTTGCTGTTGACAGGGAGTGTATTCCACAGATGGAGGAGTGTGTGGAACACATATCTGTCACACCAGCAAGCCGTACTGATATCACAGCCCAGGTTGATGCTGCGCCTACAGGTTGATGGAGTGGGTATTGAGTTCCAGATGTGAAACAGTCTCTTCAAAGCAGGGTATGGATTGCTTTGTATGCCAGACAGGAGTCACCTCAGCAGAGTCCGTATAGCATGGGGTAGAGGGACAGTGCTGTTAGCCTATCTGTGTAGGGTAGGTGTTTGGGGCTTGGGGTAAGGCCTTAGTGTTTGCAAGACCCTGGTGTGTAGAGTCTACATGGTCTGTGGTGTGTAGGTTTGTGGAGTTCTCATGTGATTTTGCCTCTGAAGTGTCCATTGTTTGGGTTTATGTTTTGTTGCAGACCACCACTTACATGGGTGTGGGTTGTGCATTTGCAGGTGATGTTTACTGACTCCATACACTGCATGGCACTATGTTACTGCACAATTTGTTCTGGTGAGTGTACCTATTTAGCATGACATGACCCTTTCTTGTTTTGCAAATAGTTGGCAGGCAAATGCAATGTTAGGACAAGCAGAACAGATATCCAAGGCATACTTGTGCTCCTTCTGTGACAATCTGTTTCATTCTCCATTTGTCTGGCCAGTGGTTCCCCTTCCCCTTATGTGGGTCTCTTTGTCCTTCTGTAGTCCAGTCACAGGCTTTGGCCACAGTGGCTGATGTTCTGTATTTGTAATTTTGATGTGAATGCGGTACATGCCATTATATCACACACAAGGTTGTGGACTTCACACCTCTGAGTGTACCTATTTAGCAGTTGGCCATCATTGCACCACGCCATTTGCTGTGGTCCTTAGATGGTTTGTGTACCTATATGTTATTATGAGGCTACATGTGGGCCTAGCTGTCATACCATCACAGACTGACATCTGGACAGGCCCAAATATGACAGTCAGACAAAGGTCCACACAAGATCGAGTGTAAAGTTATCAAACACCTAAACATCGAACTTGTAATATTGAACCTCAAAGCCACAAACGGTACAGGGAAAGACTTCCATTGGCCAGAAAAATAAGAAAATAACTTTACAACCAAATAATGTGGGGGGCTTTGACCCCATCCCCCAATGTGGGGGTCTGTGCCCCCCACACCCCCCTAACTAAATATACCAACTCTGAGATCACTCTACAGTAGACAAAAATGGCAAAATCCAGCGAACAGCCAAGGGAAATCTTTCCCTGTGTTAAATCGGCTGTTCGCTGTTTTTTGCTTTTGATATTACAAGTTTGATGTTTAGCTGTTCAATAACCTAAGCATTCAATCTTGTAATACAGACCCCCATGGGGACAGGGTGTGATCATGTTCTGCCAAACATAGACAGTTGGGAGACCGGTTTGGTAATTGCTTGTTTGCTCTTATGGGCATGACGTCTGCTTCCCCACTGTCTGCCATTGCTGTTTTGACATGACCCTTTCTTGTTTTGCAAATAGTTGGCAGGCAAATGCAATGTTAGGACAAGCAGAACAGATATCCAAGGCATACTTGTGCTCCTTCTGTGACAATCTGTTTTATTCCAGGGGTATGGCTGTTGGCCAGTGACATATTGTCAGTGATGACAGAGAAAGGTGGTAGCCTTTAATAAACTAGCAGTACACTGACCTTCAGGTACCTGCTGTCCTACTTGGCACCATATTTCTCAACTTCTAAGAGCCAGACATCTGGACAAAGCCATAAACAATTGAGGACAGAGGCCTCAATATAGGGACTATTTTAAGTATTGGCCTTACAAATGTAGAAAGGTGATTCAATAACAGGTTGTGCATTAGCAAGTATTTTTTTATAGGGTATGAGGTCTGACACTATAATCTGTCATTATTTTCTAACCTTAGTCTTACGTGATTTGTCAATGAATTGCCAGACAACTGCTATTTCATGATATACAGACAACAAATATGATGCAAACCTCTGGACATTCTGCAATGGGTCTGTACAGTTGAGAGGTATGGTAGGTACTGTGTAGGTTATTCCAAGCTGTGTACTGTCCATATGTGTGGCCTCCTGTCCATGGCCTGTCCAGCTTTCCTGCATTAACAGATATTGACATACATATGGACAGTGTGTACAACTCCTATCGTAGGTGTGGCTGACATGCAGAATAATTGGTACTGCAGTTTTTGGAACATGGCCCTATCAACCACAGTATTGTACCTAGGCCACTAGAACACAACAGCCAGGAGTATGTGCTGGCCACATTCTGACAGTATTAACCACACATATACATAGCTCATTGACCCCTGCATAATGTGGACATTCAACAAGTTATCATATTGATTGGGACAGCCCTGGCAATATGGGCTCTGCTGCTATTTTCCCTGCACATACATGTTACTGCATTTCTATGGGAATATGGGGGGGCACACCTGTCAATTATACACATTCGCACAGACTGTGCTGATATCTGCTTTACATTTTGGTTCCATTTAGCATAGCATTGTGCCCTGCCTTGGAGACTAGAGGCATATCACGAAAGACCACAGGTCAGATTGTAATGGCATACATTTGAGTTTCAAACTTCTTACCCTTCAGAGCCTTACTGCAACTGCAAGACCTGCTGTTCCATCTCTGTGTAAATCTGTAGGGGGTATTTCATCATTGTTGCCATTTGTGGGCCTTTGTCAGACATTTCTATATGGTTTTCTACAGCTGACTTGTTGGGTGAGGCTGAGGGGTGAGTATGGGACCCCCACACTGACATCCATGCCTGTGACCTATGACACCCCAGTTAGTTGGCCCTCCACATATACTGTAGTGGGATTTGTCACCTTGGGTACTACTGCATAGTGTGGGGAAGCCAGTATTGGGCAAACATCTCCTGGTGTCCCGCATAGCTGTCAGTTGTCTGCTGCTACCCCAGTATGCCAACCCATTACCTTCCATGCATGCAGCAATACCTCAGATATGCTACCAGAACATACTACTCCATTCATTTATTGTTAAGAAGACTGACTTACCTTGTGCCTGCAGCAATTGTGAGGACGGTGCTTGAGGGCTGCCTATGTTGGATGCACGCAGTACACAGCCTACACATGGTAAGGTACAGGTGGTGTGATGTGCGTGGCATCCATTTTACTGTGTATGTGATTCAGAGAGAGGTGTCAGTCCCTGGGTCCCTACAGTGTCAGTGTGTGTGCTATACATTGCCTCTTTGCCAAGGCCAGGGCATACTGGGAACTCCTCCATCTGCCTACAGGAGCTGGCTTAGGGGATTCCTCCTCCGAGTCCCTCTGTACCTGTGGGAACCTTGGCAATGGTGGGGGCGTGTGTGGCCTTTCCCCATGCTGTTCCTGCTGCAGCTGTTTCTGCAGGATCATATTGTGTAGCATGCCACATACTATGAACATGTGTGCACATGTGGCTGGAGAGTACTGCAGGGCTCCACCAGATATCTCAAGGCAGTAGAACCATGACTTGAGTACCCCAAACACATGCTCTGTAATGGTCCTGGTTTGTGTGTGTGTCTCATTATGATGTTCTTGAGTGGGTATGTGTGCATTTCTGATGGGTGTCATCATCCACGGCTCCAGTGCATAGCCAGCATCCCCCACCAGATGGCCATAGAGGATGTTCCCCCTGGCAAATCCCTGGTACAGCTGTGAGAAATGCCAGATGTGGGAGTTGTGATAACTTCCAGGGATGCCAGCACACACATTAATGATAATGCCCTGGGCATTGCACATGACCTGGCAGTTGGAGTGAAAGCCCTTGTGGTTTACCTAGACCCTACCCTGTTCACCGGGTGGCACTTTGATGTTGATGGGCATGCAGTCTATGGCACCCAGTACCTCTGGGTAGTCTGCTACACTGTGGAAGAGGCATATATTGCTGGTCCTTTCCTCACGGGTGCTGGGGAAGTAAATGTGTTTACTGGTATGTGGTAGCATGGCATCCAGGAACTGGTGGAGTACACTAGATGCAGATGCCTGTGAGACCCCCATGATGTCCCCAGTAGGTCTTTGGAAAGTACCTGTAGCTAGTATTCTTAAGGCTACACATACTTGGTATCCACTGGGATGGATTCCCCTCTGTTGGCTCTGGGTCTGAGGTGAGGTCAGCACAGCTCAATGAGTTGCTGAAGTATGTCCCTGTCCACCCTGTAATGCTCTACTATCTCCAGAACATGTAGCCCCTGGTAGTTTACCCTGGGTCTGAACACTCTTCTCCTCCTCCTCAGTCTGGGCCGGTTGTCAGCATTATCCTCCTCACCGCCCTCAGCCTCTATCACATACTGATGTATCAAAGCAACCACAACTCCTAACATTTTGTTGGTTCAGATTCCCCTGAGTGTGTACACTAATGGTGCAGAGTTTGTGGGAAAAGACAGACTGAAAGGTGTTTGCATAGTTTATACTGTTGTGCTGCAGATTCTGTCTGTATGATTGGCTGACTAGGATACATTCCACCTGCTAGCTATATTATTTTTACTTGATTGCTTTTATTCTGCTAGTTCCTGTTTTTTTTTTTCCCTTCCCATTTCCGCCCCTTTTAAGCCCCAGGATGCACCGCGTAAACCCGCTGCCCAAATGTAAACAATTCAGCTATTTCCGGGGGGGGGGGTGTTTTGTTTAAGACTAGGTACAAGCTGCACAAACCTGTTTAGCTAATGTAAACACTTTTAAGCAGAAATGGCCCTCCTCTGGATGTGAACACACTCCCCATTTCATGGAATAAGTAAATACAGCCTCAGACACACACCCTTTCTTAGCTGTGCTGTGGAGCTCCAATGTGCTTACACCAAGCATGACATACCACCTTTTCATGTCAGCTGCTTCTCCTGCTTAAACCACTGCCTTATAGCTCCTACACATTTAGGTGCATCCAGACAATGGTCTTCCATTTTGAGATTCAGTAAATTTTGCTCATTTGCATACCCCACTGCCTTAGTCCCTTGTTACACCACTATACCAGAGCCTTTCCCCTTAGCAACCAGTGTTACCTGTTATTGTTTTGATTCTGCATGCTACCCACTATAATGGCAAAATGTAGATTTCACTTAAAATTGTCTTTTCACATTTTTTTATTTTCTGCATGATCTCGTTTGCATGCCACTGCGCTATGCTTAAACAGCCAAAATCCGCCAAAAAAAATAGTTTGACTTTAATAATTTTGCAACTCTTTTCTATGCCATTGGCCATATTTGTGACCATTGGCATGCCTAATAATTATAATACATGCTTTACTTTGAGCTGTCATGCCTTCGTTTTGATTTTTGCAGAAATGTACACAGTCAGTAACTGAATATATTTCTGCAATGGACACTGTCCTGGCACGGATGCCTGCCTAGTTATTAAATAGCTAACTCACTTCATTTGCATGGTTTTCACCAGCAAATGAAGTAATTAGCATTATTCAGTGGTGTCCATGTCAGAATAGTGCTAGCAGGCTTGTGCACACCTCCCAGCCTTGTTTAATGGATCGCTCAGTGACCATATTCCGTGCAGAAGCTGCTGCACTATTCTGACACGTAAAAATCGCTTTATTGAATCCAAGGGACAGTTTTAATATACAGGCAGATTTGGTTTACTAAAAAAATATTGTCATCCAACCTGACTTGTATGAAGGACTGCATTATGCATTAGCAGACTACCATTGGGGGAAATGGTAATTTGTGTAAAATAACAGTTTTTCTACACTAGCAGTATCAACTAACTCAAAACAGATTATTATCTAGCAAAGTATTTATGCATTTACAGGATGACATAGTGGACTACAGCAGTGAAAAGTAACCAAAGCAGCAGGCATTTTACCACATTTCTTCTTGATTATGAATATCATGTTGATGAATATCTGCATGTGACAGGAAAGACAGGACAGTAGAGCTTTAACTGCTAGTCATACATCTCAACCTCTTAGAGCAAGCAATCTAGACAAAGCCATTAGTAAAAGTGGGACAAAGGCCCAAAAATAGGGACAATTTTTAAATATTGCTTTTACAAACTTAGAAAGATAATAGAAAAGCAGGCTTTGAATTAGCATGCATTTTCTAAAGGTGTGAAGTCTGAAACTCAAACATCTGTCATTATTTTCTAACTTCAATCTGTAATGATTTGCTACTAATTTGCCAGAAATCCACAATTTTATGAAAAACAGACAAAATTATGAGGCAAAACTCTGGATATTCTGCAAAAATCTGTACAGTTGAGAGGTATGCTGCTAGTTCTAACAACTCTCCTGTCATTTACAGAATTCTGGTGGGGGGGGGGTCTACTATCTGAACTGTATTTTGGTCCTTTCTGCTGGTATCATCTTCCAGTTATAAAACTTCTTTTTCCCCAGCATTACAAGTGCTTTGGACTAAGGTCTCTTTCGTGCAATTATAGCTCTTGTTTTTCTTTTATTATTCATTTCTTGGATCATTTTGTATGTCCTCTTTATATTAGATGCATCTACTGAACACAGAATTATTATAAAACTGTGTAATGATTAAGAATTATTAAGACTTATTTTTATGTTTTACTTTTTTACTTATTTGAGTTATTACTGATGTGATCATTTAGGTTTGTTTTATTGTATAATTTTAAGACTGATATTCTACTTTTTGTTTAGCCATTTCCAGTGTCATACAGTTATAAAGGTTAAACATATGGTCCAGGCAATCCAAGTTTGATTATTGGCTCTGGCATCTGACAAAGCTGGCAGGAAACAATTGACATGTTTATGCTGAGGGGAACAGGATCGATCCAGCCACACTTTGCCACAGTCCTAGCCTGGCTCTGTGACATAAGGGAACAATTAACATGTGTGTCCCTGGTGAATGGGGTTCATCTAGCATCTCTAACATTGGGGAACCAAGCAGGGAATGGGAAAAGTGAAAGGGCATGGTCCTTTCATCTCCTAGGGGAGTACAGAAGGGTTGTGCTTACTTCCTGGTCATCATCATCCCTTGTGGTTGGGCAGGAATGCCTGGAGGAACCCCCACTCCACTGTTATCCTATTGTCCCTGTCATACGCCTCATTGGGTACGTGCATTAGATGTAAAAAGAATAAAAGAAAATCGTGAACCTCCTGACTGTATAATGGTCCTTCAAACCAACAATGAATGGATGATGAGCTGTGTGGGCAAAACAGTGCAAAAAAAAAAAAAAAAGAAAGAAAGAAAACACACATTTTCCACAATTTCTCAGAGGAGGGGCAAATACTGCAACTTACTGCTATGGCTATGGTTGTTAGGCTCAAAAAATCACACTGTTTGGTGGTACATTTTAACAAAGGTGTGAAGAAGCATCCATTCAAATAGTGAAGTATTTATGGTCCGTTATGGTGATGTGGATTGCAGTTCCCGTACCCAGGGATGGGGTTATTTATTCCATTACACGCCCTAACTCTCCGAATGCAGATGAGGATATAAAGCCTCTCATGGCTTCTCTAATGATGGACTATTCTCCCTTATCCTAGGTCAAATTTTCTTGTAAAGAAATTAATTGCCTGTGTACATCTGGGGAGAAGATGTGATGGCCAGCAGGTAAAGGGCAAAAATTCACACAGAAAAGCAACATTTCTAATGTCTAACTTATTACTGTTGTTATTATTTTGGTATTATCTGGGTTAGATTGCATTATCTAATCAATCTGGGTTCTTTCTGCTTTGCAGCTCTTACTCTATTCCTCATCCTTTTGTGGTCTTTTCACAGTTTGTTCATTAATCTTTATACTTTCACTGTTGTACTGATGGACCAGATTCATTAATGCCTACACTAAGTGTATACAATTTGCATTCAAGATAATCCCTATCACATTTTTGTGCTATTTAGTCACTCAGAAAGATTAACCTAAGTGTACATGTAGTCTACACTTTATGGCAACCTTAACAAATCCCCCTCAATATTTAAGATTGCAAGAAAATCAGTAAGAAAACTACAATTAGCAGGAACTGTACAAAGAGTACAGGAAATATTCAACTTCTTCAGTCTTTTAAAAGTAAAGTAACGCTCTAATTAAGGCACTGTCCTCTGTGTGCTTCCTTTCCACCTGTGGACCAAACCTAAGTGTATTTCCCGCCCTAAAGCGGCACGTACTAAATGTACTAGTAACCAAGCCAAGCTCTGGCCATAAGCTGTCCTCGCTACAAAAAGTACAGGAAATATTCAACTTCTTCAGTCTTTTAAAAGTAAAGTAACGCTCTAATTAAGGCGCTGTCCTCTGTGTGCTTCCTTTCCACCTGTGGACCAAACCTAAGTGTATTTCCCGCTCTAAAGCGGCACGTACTAAATGTACTAGTAACCAAGCCAAGCTCTGGCCATAAGATGTCCTCGCTACAAAGAGTACAGGAAATATTCAACTTCTTCAGTCTTTTAAAAGTAAAGTAACGCTCTAATTAAGGTGCTGTCCTCTGTGTGCTTCCTTTCCACCTGTGGACCAAACCTAAGTGTATTTCCCACCCTAAAGCAGCACGTACTAAATGTACTAGTAACCAAGCCAAGCTCTGGCCATAAGCTGTCCTCGATACAAAGAGTACAGGAAATATTCAACTACTTCAGTCTTTTAAAAGTAAAGTAACGCTCTAATTAAGGCGCTGTCCTCTGTGTGCTTCCTTTCCACCTGTGGACCAAACCTAAGTGTATTTCCCACCCTAAAGCGGCACGTACTAAATGTACTAGTAACCAAGCCAAGCTCTGGCCATAAGCTGTCCTCGCTACAAAGAGTACAGGAAATATTCAACTTCTTCAGTCTTTTAAAAGTAAAGTAACGCTCTAATTAAGGTACGCAACCAAAAAGATGCAATAAAACAAGCTGGATTTCCTCCTTTAATGACCTTAGAAGCGAGTTTAAACCATGTCTTAGAACGCTGGCATTCTGGGTTTAGGAACAATGGCAGTAAACTACAAGCACCCTTGAAATAAAACAGTAGCCATAAAATATATTTCTCATAGGTATAGTGTGCCGAGCAGCACAGTTTAATATTGCTTTCTGTGTCAGCTAATGCTGTAAAGCACAAGGTTGCCATAATTACCTACCTGGTATTCCCCTAGACCTTAACAAACGTGGGAACTGGATTATCCTGTTCCTCATCCCTCCCACTACCACTGACGCATACGAGGTTATTTAAACCCTGCTTTATGGCGCCATTTCCAAATACTGCTGTGTTTCCTGGATCCAGTCGCTAGCTCCCAATAACTTGGGTATGTACAGACGTTTCAACAGCATATTTCAAGGACTAAGTATATGTGAATATCTATTCAGATTAACCTGTTGTTGACCACTGTTGTAATTAGTTGCTGATCAACGTATCTGTTGGCTGAATAATCACTGTCGCATGTAGCAAACTGAAACTTGGAATTGATAGTTGCATTGGATGACTTACGCTCTGCATTGTTTTGTTTTTGTATACTATCAAAGTACGCTAATTTCTACAGGCCAGACACTGTTGATACTATAAGTAGCATTCTAAGGAGAATACCCTGCTTAAATGTTTTGTTTACTCCTACTATACATAGAGTGAAAACTGCTACATTGTTATTCCTTTCCCTGCTTAAATGTGTTGTGTACTGTTACTATACATAGAGTGAAAACTGCTACATTGTTATTCCTTTCTTATATCTCTCCCATAGGCGCTGTCCTCTGTGTGCTTCCTTTCCACCTGTGGACCAAACCTAAGTGTATTTCCCGCCCTAAAGCGGCACGTACTAAATGTACTAGTAACCAAGCCAAGCTCTGGCCATAAGCTGTCCTCGCTGCAAAGAGTACAGGAAATATTCAACTTCTTCAGTCTTTTAAAAGTAAAGTAACGCTCTAATTAAGGTGCTGTCCTCTGTGTGCTTCCTTTCCAGCTGTGGACCAAACCTAAGTGTATTTCCCACCCTAAAGCGGCACGTACTAAATGTACTAGTAACCAAGCCAAGCTCTGGCCATAAGCTGTCCTCGCTACAAAGAGTACAGGAAATATTCAACTTCTTCAGTCTTTTAAAAGTAAAGTAACGCTCTAATTAAGGTGCTGTCCTCTGTGTGCTTCCTTTCCACCTGTGGACCAAACCTAAGTGTATTTCCCACCCTAAAGCGGCACGTACTAAATGTACTAGTAACCAAGCCAAGCTCTGGCCATAAGCTGTCCTCGCTACAAAGAGTACAGGAAATATTCAACTTCTTCAGTCTTTTAAAAGTAAAGTAACGCTCTAATTAAGGCGCTGTCCTCTGTGTGCTTCCTTTCCACCTGTGGACCAAACCTAAGTGTGTTTCCCGCCCTAAAGCGGCACGTACTAAATGTACTAGTAACCAAGCCAAGCTCTGGCCATAAGCTGTCCTCGCTACAAAGAGTACAGGAAATATTCAACTTCTTCAGTCTTTTAAAAGTAAAGTAATGCTCTAATTAAGGTACGCGACCAAAAAGATGCGATAAAACAAGCTGGATTTCCTCCTTTAATGACCTTAGAAGCGAGTTTAAACCGTGTCTTAGAACACTGGCATTCTGGGTTTAGGAACAACGGCAGTAAACTACAAGCACCCTTGAAATAAAACAGTAGCCATAAAATATATTTCTCATAGGTATAGTGTGCCGAGCAGCACAGTTTAATATTGCTTTCTGTATCAGCTACCGCTGTAAAGCACAAGGTTGCCATAATTACCTACCTGGCATTCCCCTAGACCTTAACAAACGTGGGAACTGGATTATCCTGTTCCTCATCCCTCCCACTACCACTGACGCATACGAGGTTATTTAAACCCCGCTTTATGGTGCCATTTCCAAATACTGCTGTGTTTCCTGGATCCAGTCGCTAGCTCCCAATAACATGGGTATGTACAGACGTTTCAACAGCATATTTCAAGGACTAAGTATATGTGAATATCTATTCAGATTAACCTGTTGTTGACCACTGTTGTAATTAGTTGCTGATCAACGTATCTGTTGGCTGAATAATCACTGTCGCATGTAGCAAACTGAAACTTGGAATTGATAGTTGCATTGGATGACTTACGCTCTGCATTGTTTTGTTTTTGTATACTATCAAAGTACGCTAATTTCTACAGGCCAGACACTGTTGATACTATAAGTAGCATTCTAAGGAGAATACCCTGCTTAAATGTTTTGTTTACTGCTACTATACATAGAGTGAAAACTGCTACATTGTTATTCCTTTCCCTGCTTAAATGTGTTGTGTACTGCTACTATACATAGAGTGAAAACTGCTACATTGTTATTCCTTTCTTATATCTCTCCCATAGGCGCTGTCCTCTGTGTGCTTCCTTTCCACCTGTGGACCAAACCTAAGTGTATTTCCTGCCCTAAAGCGGCACATACTAAATGTACTAGTAACCAAGCCAAGCTCTGGCCATAAGCTGTCTTCGCTACAAAGAGTACAGGAAATATTCAACTTCTTCAGACTTTTAAAAGTAAAGTAACGCTCTAATTAAGGTAAGTGACCAAAAAGATGCGATAAAACAAGCTGGATTTCCTCCTTTAATGACCTTAGAAGCGAGTTTAAACCATGTCTTAGAACGCTGGCATTCTGGGCTTAGGAACAACGGCAGTAAACTACAAGCACCCTTGAAATAAAACAGTAGCCATAAAATATATTTCTCATAGGTATAGTGTGCCGAGCAGCACAGTTTAATATTGCTTTCTGTGTCAGCTACCGCTGTAAAGCACAAGGTTGCCATAATTACCTACCTGGTATTCCCCTAGACCTTAACAAACGTGGGAACTGGATTATCCCTGCTCCGCTCGCCCTCGCTGCGCTCGGGCTTGCTCCGCGCCCCACCCTGCCCCCGTATCCCAACCGCCCCCAGTACCCCCACATTTATAGTTACGTAGCCACACCTCCTCATTACCCTCTAGCCATTCATTTTCACTGTTATACTTATCTCCCCCCCATCCTCTTACACATACACAATCGTCATACATCCCGCATAGATTAACGCTCTGTGATTTTTAAAATAATGAAATCTGCACCGGCCATCAAAAATATGGTAAAAATAAAAACTATGTGCTTTCTATTACCACTGTTAGTCAGTTTATATCTAATTAGCAAATATGAAGATCAACCATACATAGGATACCACTACCCTAGACAACAGACGAGAACCTCAGGATCCCCACTCTCTATTAAAGTTTATAACCAACAGCCTTGCTGTATAAAATCTAGTACCATCTATCACCACCGAATCAACATAAACCAAAACCATCTCAAAACCAAGCAAACCCAGAAACTACTACAGAAACTTTTAAGACTCTTAGAATATTTTAGTAAAAATATCACCAATGATGGAGATATCCACCCTAATCCTGGCCCAACATCAACAAACAACCCTGACTGCCCTGCATCTTCCCCAACGACATCCCATTCTCTACAAATTTACCACCTAAATATCAGAAGTGTCAACAAGAAGGTACATAATTTGCACGCTCTCCTAGATACTCACCTACCAGATATAATATGTTTAACTGAAACCTGGCTAAAACCAGAGATCAAAGATAATGAGCTCATCCCACCTGGGTACAATATACATAGGATTGACAGAAACAAAAAAAAGGGTGGTGGCGTTGCTGCACTCTATAAAAGTAACCTTAACATTACTATCAATGCTACCCAACCACCCCAAATCTCTAATGCTGAAATACTTGCCTTGAAATTGCAACTGAATAAAAAAAAAAGCATAAATTTAGTTGTTATGTATATCCCTCCTGGGAATAATACTAATACTTTGGAGAATATACTAAGCTGGCTAACTAATAACTACCCACAAGAAACTATAATAATGAGTGATGTTAACATTGACTGGAACCTATGTTCTTCAGAAAATAACCCCACACACATTAACCTTTATGGATTCTCACAAATTATAACCACCTCCACTAGAATAGGAAACTCCAACCAAAAAGAAAGTATTCTCGATTGGATCCTTATAAACAGTCACCCCCACATGTATAAGTCCGGGACCCTACCAAATGACATTAGTGATCACCTTATAACATATATTACTAAAGATAAACCAGGTTACTCCACAGTCCCAGTATATAGGTCAGTTAGAAACAAAAAAAAGTTTGACCTCACAAAATTTAAGAATGAGCTGAAATCCTGTAGTTGGGCAACACTCAAGTATCTCCCCCTAGAAGATGCAGTAGATTACTTTAACACCACTTTCCTATCCATACTCGATACTCACGCTCCTAAAAGACTCATCAAAACTAAAACTAAGATTGCACCGTGGCTCACAATAGACTCTAAACTTAAAATTAAACTTAGAAATAAGGCCTGGGAAACCTGGCGTACAACCAAATCTATCTTAGACCGCACTAAATTCCAACAGCTAAGAAATGTAACTAAAAAAGCCATATTAGCTGACAAAAAAAACTATTACTGCCAACTACAGAATAAGCACCAAAATAACCCTCAAAAATTTTGGGCAGGCTTAAATAACCTTCTCCACCCAGGCAAGTCGTCCACTCCGACCCCAGAAGTAGTAATGGATAAAGACGCTGAAGAAATAGCCAATACCTTCAATACTTTCTTTATGAATATTATCCAAACCTTAGCCAACCAACTATCCACCAACAACTTAACGGTAATTGAGAATATCCTAGAACCTATAAATACCTTCAACCTAAAAAGCGTCCCCATATCCTCAATAAGATCCCTAATACAAAAACTTAAGCCAACTACCCTCTCAGCAGACCTCCTCCCAGCAGAATAACTACAAAAAGCTGCAGATGTCATAGCCTACCCTGTTTCAATCCTTATCAATCGGACCTTTACCGAGTCTATAATACCGTCTATATGGAAAATATCCCACGTTATTCCACTCCATAAAGGGGGGTCCTCCACAGAACTATCTAACTACAGGCCCATAGCTATAATGTCCCCTTTAGCCAAAGTTATGGAAAAATGTATGCATAAACAACTCCTTCAATATCTTATCCAAAACAAACTACTAACTAGTTCTCAGCATGGCTTTAGACCCAACCACAGCACTACAACGGCCCTCCTCTCCTTTACAGACACAATAAATCATAACCATAACAACAAAAAAGTGTCATCAGCCCTCTTTCTGGATCTATCAAAGGCATTTGATATGGTCAACCATCAACTACTTCTGGACACCTTAAAAAATCTCTACCTGGATAACTTAACTCTAGACTGGTTCAATGCCTACCTCTCTGGTAGGAAACAAGCAGTACTTTGGCAGAATAAACTCTCCAATTTGCTACCTAACACCATTGGGGTTCCACAAGGGTCCGTATTAGGTCCACTTCTCTTCTCAGTCTTCATTAATGATCTCCATAAAGCCATTCCTGAGGCCACCTGTATTCAATATGCGGACGATTCGACACTAGTTTGCTCTGACATATCTCCTGACAGATTATTAACCAAAACTCAAAGTTGCTTTACCAAAGTGGAAAACTGGCTATCTGGTCGTCAGTTAATTCTAAATCCAAAAAAAAAACTAAATTATTGCTCTTTCAGCCAACCCACAAACTTCACCTTATAGACTTCTCTATAACATCAAATAATGGTACAATTATCTCCCCAGACCCTCACATGAAACTACTAGGGGTCACCATTGATAATAAACTCAGATTTGACACACATATTAATTCAGCCATTAAAACAGTAAACAAAAAACTAGGATCACTATATAGAATCAAAAATTTTCTAACCCCAACGGCAAAAGTGACCATTGCATGGACACATTTGCTCTCCACCCTTCTTTATGCATCCACAATCTTCACCAACCTGAACAAAACCAACTTAAATAAACTCTCCTGCTCTTACAATCATATTGCAAGATTTGCAGCAGGAACTCCATATAGAACTCATCATTGTATCAACCTAAAAAACCTAGGATGGATAGAACTCCCAAACCTTGTTAAACTGACCCAACTCACTGAGGTATTTAAAATACTCAAACACCCTGACAAATGTCCTTCACTTGAGAACTTAGTCTTACCATATACCAACCTAAACAGTCTACCCTCTTCTAACAGGTCACTCTTGAAAATGGTTAAATCTTTCAACGCAGGAGGGGATGCACTATTTACAAACGTAGTTGGAAAAGTTTGGAACTCACTTCCTTCTAGTATCCTCACAATTACTTGCCTACCCCAATTCAAAAAACAACTTTTCCACCACTTCCAGTCGCACTGGCTATGCCAATGCTCATTTCCTGACTAACCCTACTCAGGATACTAATTGTCTTCCATTTCTCGCTCTAACCTAAATCCTCTTTTATTCTTCCTGTAACAACACTCTCACAATAGACCACTATCAAGTGTCTACTAGTTTCTCACAGGAATAGTCGTCTTCTTACCTATATCCTATGATCGAGGTTTTTTGTTATTTTATCAGTATAATGTATTAAATGAAATTACCTATATAACTTATATTAGTATAATTACTACATTGTTTTACTTGTTCCTATCACATAATGACATGTATTCGTGTAATCATCCACAATATCTAATATGTATATTACTTAACTTACAATTGCTGTTTGTTTTTGTCTGTTTTTTTGGAGCTTTTATCCCCGGGCCTCTGCTGAAAATGGACATGTATCCAGTCGGATTTCTCCCGGTAAACAAATGTAAAATAAATAAATAAATAATAAATAAATAAATAAATAAGAAGGTGTGAGTTATGCTTGTGTTGTCTGTTCACTCAGAACAGTGTATACTTAGTGTAGGCATTAATGATGACGTGTTTCTGGTGTGGAGAGGGACCACTGATGCACTTACAGCCCTCAGACAAGGGAATTTCTTAGGGCATCCAGCTGGTCAAACTAAAAGGGGTCTCATTACTTTTTAGAAAAAAAAAAGCATTACTAACTGTGACACTCCTGCACTTGCCCAGTAATCAAGGAGTCTCAGTTCTCACCACTAACACTAATAAAGGGCGTCCACATTGGGAAGGATAACAAATACACACATAGTAAAGTACAATTTCCCTTAAGAGCGCACAGAGATCATAGTCAGTCTGGGGCTGGTTTTCCCCTCTTTCTGCAGATCCCCAATAAGACTCCCAACTTGCACAGCTATAGAGTTAAGATCTCAGCTGAGTGGTCAAGCCAAAGCCTCCAGCACCCTTTCTTTCCAACCAGTGCTTCATGTCCCTGCCCAAGTTGCTCACACACATACACACACACACGCACACACACACACACACACACACACACACACACACACACACACACACACACACACACACACACACACACACACACACACTTTGAGATTTTATTTATATACAAACACACAGACACTCCTGGGGAAGGTTGGCACATGTTTATTAGCTATGCTCCCTCCTGCCCAGACTATAAGGTAGTTATCACTGTCACCAACCACTACTTATCAGATACTCTATGGGCCTTACAAAGGGTGTTCAATCCTACTGTGTAATGTTACTATCATTCAAATGGTAAGTGTGACCAAGAGCAAGGCTATTGTAGTGGCCTATACAGTGTCATCAAATACATATGCAAGTACTCTCAGAGCTTAAATATCTCTAAACAAACCAACCACAATTAAAAGGTTCAAATATATTTAATAATAAATAATAAAAGAACAAGACAATACTCAATCAATACAGTAACTACAGAGTTCAGAATCACAGGAAATATTTTAAAACAACATTGCAGGACAGTCTGAAATGAATACAGAAAACATCCAAACTAGACTTTACTATATTCCTAACTATATCTAAAAGAAATTAATGTACCCTAGTCTTACTTACAGAGCAAGACAGATGCTGAAGTGCTGAATGGATGTTTCTGCATCTAAGACAAGATACAAAATGCCCAGTCTCCCTCTCTGAGAGAGTTCTTAAATTAATATCACATATTACTGCTGGGTTAGCCTGGTTGCCATCACTCTTTGCCACCTGCCTTCACTTCCCAGGCTAACAGAAACTTAAAATTTAACATTTCTCTGTAAAAGATACATATCTCTCAGATGTTTGCCTAGAACTAGAAGTCATAAAACAATTAAACAATTTTACATTTGAAACCTACTAATTATTTCTGTTTCCAGAAAATAGGAAAAAATCTAGCTCTAGACACTGTGTCTGCGTGCTGCACTGAAACTGAGATAACACAATTGTAAAACAATTTCAACTTATTTTCTTGAAGTTTTGCAAGTTACAGTAACTCTGTATGTTCCAGCTTCTACTATTAAAACATATATTTGCTCAGGTATATAGTTTATATACATTTCTGTTCTTTGCCAGTAGGGTACACTGTGGTTACATATTTAGCTCAGTACTTTACACGCACATCTGCACCACTGCACCATAGGTTTAATATATACATAGCATATAGTTCTCTTAAATTTGTAAGACAAGCATATGAATCATATTAATATTCACAAATATGATTATTTACAAACTTCTGGAAAGCTGGGCTGGCAATGTCACAATAACAAAAGAAGGGCTAACAATATAAACATAACGTCAGAGCAAGTAATAGTTTATTTTTTATTCACACATACCTTGCTCAGCTCATCCTGCTCCGTTCACCCTATGGGCTCACTCTGCTTCCCTACCCTGCCCCCAATTCCCATCCACCTCAACTACTCCTACATTTATATCTACATAACCCCACCACCCTCCAATCATAACACTTGACACACCCAACCACCCTATAACCTAAATTAGCTAATCAAAATCTACAATTAATCTCTAGTACATAAAAAACAGCCTTCAGTACACACCCAATCACTAAGCACACATCACCAATGCCCTATCCTCACATTCATCCCACATTAAATAAAAACACATACCTACTTACCCTACATCCACAAAGTACAATGTTACTTTATCAAATTCCAGCCCTCCTCCTCCTATTAATAGCTGCACAACACACATCATATCATGCACATCTTAACACCACATGGCAACAGCAAACTCCCACAACTCCCCCCCACCAAAACAAATAGAAACCTCCACTATCATTGCTGCTAACATCTTTAATATTGAGACCACCTCCCTTTACACGTTGCACCTTGTCATAAAAGTAATAGTTAACATTGCATCACAACTAATTCTTAGTGGAGATATAAATGCCAACCCTGGTTCCCCAGCAAAACCTATCAACCTACCATCAACCCCGCTAATCCTCACCAGAAAAAAACTCCAATCTCTTAATATTAAATATAAACCTTAGAAGTATTTGCAACATGACCAGTGAACTCCATGCCACCCTCTCACACTCACCTGATATAGCCATCTTAACAAAAACATGGCTTAAATCAGAGATCAACAACAATGAGATAACACCCCCCTGGCTATAACATACATAGGCAGACCGGATAGGAAAAAGATGCAGAGGTGTAGCCATACTATACAAAAATAATCTAACCATCAAAGCTATAGACATTAGCATCCCAGATGTCACTAATGCAGAAATACTATTAACTAAACTTTTACTTAATTTTAAAAAGCAAATAAACATAGTAGGTGTCTACATCCCACCAGGGAATAATATTCTTGTCCTAGAGCACATCCTACAATGGCCAAATAAACTCCTTCCTCAAGAAACAATTATACTTGGAGACTTTAATATCGATTGATATTTCTGTAACTCAAACATACCCACAAACCACATTTCTCTGTACGGTTTCTCCCAGCTATTCCAACACACTACCAGGATAGACAAAACATCAAAAAAAAGAATCAGTCCTAGATTGGATACTCGCCAGTCAACCCAACTTCTCTCAACTTACAGGCTGTCTCCCTGACACTCCACCTTTCTATTCTGGTAGCAAATAAACTCTTCCAAAACCCCATCATATCAACAAATCAGAAACAAAAAAAAATCAATCCCCAAGAGTTCATATACACACACTCAAGAGCTGCAGATGGGAACCTCTCAAATACCTTCTATTAGACAAGGCAGTGGAGTTAACTCCACCTTCCTTAACATCCTAAATAAGTTTCCCCATGTAGAACAATTAGGATAAAACCCAACTACACCCCATGCCTAACCAAAGAAACAAGAGCTCTACTTAAAGCAAGAGACAAAGCCTGGGACAATTGGCACCATACAAATCATTAACCAATCATCTGAAATACCTAGAACTAAGAAATTCTGCCAAAAAGCATATAAGACAAGACAAAAAAGAATACTATGTTAAAATACAACTAGAACACCAAGGAAACCCATAAAAGTTCTGATTAGAAATCAAGAAAATCCTTCAGCCTGGTCAAATCACCACCCCCTCCCCAAACACTGACAACACCATAGATGACATACCCACACAGTTTAACAAACTTTTCACGAATTCTATAGTCAAACAAACACTAGCCACTTCCCCACTCATCTCTCTCCAACACAAAATGACATTAACTTCTCTCTACAACCTATTCCTACTGCCACCATAACAAAACTCAAAAAAACTCAAACCAGCAACCCTAGATGCAGACAACCTACCTGCAATCTATCTCAAAATTGCTGCAGAAGCCATCACATACCCTGTCTCCATCTTTATAAACCACTCTATCACTGAACTGTTCCCAACTATCAGGGAAATAGCCCACATAATTCCACTACATAAAGGTGACAGCTCTATAAAGCTGTCCAACTACTGTTCAATTGCTATCCTCTCTCCACTATCAAATATTCTGGAAAAATGCATCCATACCCAATTCCTCCACTATCTCCACATAACAATCTACTATCCAAAACTCAACATGGATTCCACCCACACCATAGTACAACCACTGCCCTTCTATGCTTCACTAACTCTTTCAACCTTCTCAGAAATGAAGGTAACCTGGGTCTCATCTATCTTTCTGGACCTCTCAAAAGCATTTGACATGGACTGTTAAACACACTATCAGAATTTAAAACCGGCCACTCCACACTCACCTGGTTCCAGAGCTAACTCACTGGGAGGCAGCAAGGAGTCAAATGCGGTAACTCCATCCCCCTACTGCTGTCAGTCACCTTAGGGGTCCCACAAGGATCAATTTTTGGCCCTCTTCTCGTCACATTGTTCACTAATAACCTACATACTGCCACTAATGAAGCCATGTTAATACAGCAATGACTCTACCTTAATTTGTGCAGCCCCGACACTCCACCATCCTCAGGAAATAACACAGCAAGCCTTCGCTAAAGTAGAAACCTGGCTAACCAATGCCCAGTTAATACTCAATTCCAACAAAACAAAACTCATCCTGTTTCACCATACAAGATGCCCAGACCTCTCTTTGCTATTTAAAATCACCTCAGCAAACAATACCATCATTGCTCCAGTCTCCCACACCAAACTCCTGGGAGTAGTAATAGAGCAAATCATGAACTTTGGTCTCCACATAAACAATCAAAAAAGTCCACAAAAATGAGTAGTCTGTAAAGGAACAAACTTTTCCACACAGACATCCAAAATCTCCATTTCCAGAACCCACCTTCTCTGCACACTCCTATATGCCACTCCCATCCTTACTAACCTCAAGAAAATTACATAAACAAACTAGATAGCTGCTATAATAAAATAACAAAGTTTGCTATAGATGCCAGCTACAGATCCCATCATTGTCACGCTCTCAAAGAACTCTCATGGCTAGAATTTCCCAACCTACTAATTTTCAACCAGCTCTCTATGGCCGACCAAATACTCAACCAACCTGAAAAAAACACCTGCTCTCAAAGATCTGCTTACTTACTATTCCAGTAACTGAACCCTGCACTCCAGTAACAAAAAAATAATAAACGTCACTAAAAGTAGTAATAATGCTGGTGACTCACTATACTCAAACAGTATCGCCAAAATCTGGAACACCCTACCCATCGATATTAGACCCACTTCCAGCACCACCAAGTTTAAGAAACTACTAAAAGATCACCTAACATCTACCTGGCTCTGCTCATGTACTAACCCTCACACTCAGATATAACTTCTGACTATACTACTATCCACTCTGTAACTCCTGTAACCTCTTTCTCCCTTACCTATATCCCCTTGTCTCCCTCACTCAGATGTAACCTCTAACTACACTTCTATCCCCTCTATAACTCCTGTAACCTCCTCCTCCCTTACCTATATCCCCTTGTCTCCCTCACTCAGATATAACCTCTAACTACACTTCTATCCATTCTATAACTCCTGTAACCTCCTTCACCCTTACCTATACCCCATTGTCTCCCTGACTCAGATATAACCTCTAACTACACTTTTATCCACTCTATAACTCTTGTAACCTCCTCCTCCCTTACCTATATCCCCTTGTCTCCCTCACTCAGATATAACCTCTAACTACACTTCTATCCACTCTATAACTCCTGTAACCTCATCCTCTCTTACCTATATCCCCTTGTCTTCCTCACTCAGATATAACCTCTAACTACACTTCTATCCACTCTATAACTCCTGTAACCTCCTCCTCCCTTACCTATATCCCCTTGTCTCCCTCACTCAGATATAACCTCTAACTACACTTCTATCCACTCTATAACTCCTGTAACCTCCTCCTCTCTTACCTATATCCCCTTGCTTTCCTCACTCAGATATAACCTCTAACTACACCTCTATCCACTCTATAACTCCTGTAACCTCCTCCTCCCTTACCTATATCCCCTTGTCTTCCTCACTCAGATATAACCTCTAACTACACTTCTATCCACTCTATGACTCCTGTAACCTCCTCCTCCATTACCTATACCCCATTGTCTCCCTGACTCACATATAACCTATAATTACACTTTTATCCACTCTATAACTCCTGTAACCTCCTCCTCCCTTACCTATATCTCCTTGTCTTCTTCACTCAGATATAACCTCTAACTACACTATAACTAATGTAACCTCCTTCTCCCTCACCTATATCCCCTTGTCTCCCTCACTCAGATGTAACCTCTAACTACACTTCTATCCCCTCTATAACTCCTGTAACCTCCTTCTCCCTTACCTATATCCCCTTGTCTCCCTCACTCAGATATAACCTCTAACTACACTTCTATCCATTATATAACTCCTGTAACCTCCTTCGCCCTTACCTATACCCCATTGTCTCCCTGACTCAGATATAACCTCTAACTACACTTTTATCCACTCTATAACTCTTGTAACCTCCTCCTCCCTTACCTATATCCCCTTCTCTCCCTCACTCAGATATAACCTCTAACTACACTTCTATCCACTCTATAACTCCTGTAACCTCATCCTCTCTTACCTATATCCCCTTGTCTTCCTCACTCAGATATAACCTCTAACTACACTTCTATCCACTCTATAACTCCTGTAACCTCCTCCTCCCTTACCTATATCCCCTTGTCTCCCTCACTCAGATATAACCTCTAACTACACTTCTATCCACTCTATAACTCCTGTAACCTCCTCCTCTCTTACCTATATCCCCTTGCTTTCCTCACTCAGATATAACCTCTAACTACACCTCTATCCACTCTATAACTCCTGTAACCTCCTCCTCCCTTACCTATATCCCCTTGTCTTCCTCACTCAGATATAACCTCTAACTACACTTCTATCCACTCTATGACTCCTGTAACCTCCTCCTCCATTACCTATACCCCATTGTCTCCCTGACTCACATATAACCTATAATTACACTTTTATCCACTCTATAACTCCTGTAACCTCCTCCTCCCTTACCTATATCTCCTTGTCTTCTTCACTCAGATATAACCTCTAACTACACTATAACTAATGTAACCTCCTTCTCCCTCACCTATATCCCCTTGTCTCCCTCACTCAGATGTAACCTCTAACTACACTTCTATCCCCTCTATAACTCCTGTAACCTCCTTCTCCCTTACCTATATCCCCTTGTCTCCCTCACTCAGATATAACCTCTAACTACACTTCTATCCACTCTATAACTCCTGTAACCTCCTCCTCTCTTACCTATATCCCCTTGTTTTCCTCACTCAGATATAACCTTTAACTACACCTCTATCCACTCTATAACTCCTGTAACCTCCTCCTCCCTTACCTATATCCCCTTGTCTTCCTCACTCAGATATAACCTCTAACTACACTTCTATCCACTCTATGACTCCTGTAACCTCCTCCTCCATTACCTATACCCCATTGTCTCCCTGACTCACATATAACCTATAATTACACTTTTATCCACTCTATAACTCCTGTAACCTCCTCCTCCCTTAACTATATCCCCTTGTCTTCTTCACTCAGATATAACCTCTAACTACACTTCTATCCCCTCTATAACTTGTGTAACCTCCTTCTCTCTTACCTATATCCCCTTGTCTTCCTCAGTCAGATATAACCTCTAACTACACTATAACACCTGTAACCTCCTTCTCCCTTACCAATATCCCCTTGTCTTCCTCACTCAGATAAAACCTCTAACTATACTTTTATCCACTGTATAACGCCTGTACCCTCCTTCTCCCTTATCTCTATCCCCTTGTCTTCCTCACAGTTGTAAACTGTATTCTGACACATAACATACTAAATGTACTATAGAGGCTTAAGAAAATCTAAGACATTCTGTACTGTACTTGTACTTTATTTATGTTAGTCTCATCTCTCGTGAATATATTTTTGTTGATTAATCTCCTATGTATAGAAATTGCTTTACTGATTTCTGCTAGACTGTCAGTAGATACATATCAGCTGTATAGTAAACTTTTTCTTTGTTGTACTAGACATGTATTAGTAAAAATGTAATTTGCTGTAGCTTTTCTCCTCAAGCCTCCACTGAAAATGGGCACTGTTGTCCAGTCAGACCATCCCAGTACACAAATGTTAAATAAATTCACTTGCCCTGTGTTTTTTTATGCATATTTTTCCAACTCTGGTAATTCATTGTGGGCACTTTCACTACTAATAGTTATTTACTTGGTGTCCTCCTTGGCAGTTGTGTTTTTGTGTTATAAAGTAAAATTAATCCTCTCATTTCTGAGTTTACTCAATTTTCTTACTATTTACCAAATTCATGTTAATGATATTATTCAGAGATATTTATCTGAACCTTCTCATGTTGTCCAGGCACAATCTTCTCACCTTTTTTGTACAGGCCTTTTTATGAACATATTCCTAGCCATTAACCTACCTAATGGCTTTCTTCTCTATATATTTATATCATGTCTGCTGGCATTTCCTTTGGTTTATTGATTTTTCCCTTCCTTTTCCTTGTCTTCATTTGTTTTAAAATATTGGCATCCCACTTATCCATTACTGATCCATCTCTTCCTCTATTTTAATTTAGTTTTTTTTTTTTTTGCTTTCTATAATAAATCACTTAGGCTGATCTAGTTTGTGCAAATCTTACTTTTCCATTTCTTTATGACCACATTTATTCCATAGTTTTCACTTACTATGGGTATACTCTACTGACAATGAAGCTTTTTAATTCTCACCATCTGTCAAGTCTTGTTTTATTGGTATTAGGCATTTTCATATCTTCAGCAATTACAGGGGTGCTTAACAAGCATGAGCAATTCTATACACTCACAGGTATATGCCTATGGTGGTCTAATAATCCTTATACTGTGGAAAATACGCATACAAAACCATAATTAACTTCTCTTCTGGAAGTTTCTTAGGTACCACTCTATAATAAGTAATAAATGACACAGACCCATCCTCTTGGGGCTTCCTTTGCAGTATTGTACAGTAATGTGAGATTTATCTGCAATACATTTGGAATCATCTCATATCCATTGTGTGCTACTGATCTCATTTTCTTCACAGAAATTTGGTTTGATGTATTGGCCCATATTTGGCTGCTGGCACTCTTCCTGAGGACTCTGTAATTCAGTGTCATAACTTGGCAAGAATCAGAGGCAGGGTTGCTATCTCCTGTAGCTCCAGGCTTCTGCTAATGCAGGTTGCCTCAAGGAATACTAATTCTTTTGAACACATCTTGGCTGTAGAACAAACTGTAGGTTTCTCCTCACCTTCCATCCATCCTGTTCTGTGAGAATGTACCTGTAAAAGTTTAACAATGTTCTCAATGGCTCGGTAGTAAGTCACCAGAATATTATAGTTCTGGCCAGATAAGTCAATGGCAAGCTGATGACTTTTACTAAAGACTTCATTTATATTAGGAAGGGATTTTATCCACTGTATAACGCCTGTAAATTAGGCCATACATTATTCTTTTTCTTTTGACTGAAGGTGAAGATTTTAGGCCTGGATATGAAGAGCACAGGCCTGATATTGGAACCAGTTTCTTGGTCTGACCACTTCCTAGCATTTCAGTCATCCTGATATTGAACTGAGGGGGTGTTGGCATATGTCTAATACTATTCATGATGCCTTTTTCTGCTGTGCTCCTTCAGTTCCTTTCAAATGATAGTGCTGGTGGTCTTGATGCTTTGGTAGATGACTATAGCGGATCCCTTTTTCTGACTCTTGACAGCCTAGCTCCAAATCATGTATGTAATATCTCAGTAGAGAAGCATGTGGCATAATATCATCTAGAGCTATGCTGTCTATAGCCTGTACAGTAGGGGACAGAACATTGTTGGAGATGTGCGGGTCTATGTAGTAATAAGGTTTGTTGTAAATGAGGGTTATGTTTGTACCAAACTGAGATCTGTAATAAGCTACTTATTTGTCCAGAGAGAGAGAGAGAGAGAGAGAAAAGGGTGGTTGTCCAGAAAAAGAGCAGTGGCTGTCCAGAGGGAAAGGTGGCAAGATACTGCAGTCCAACCTGCCTCACCACCCAGTGAGTTTCAGTTCCTCAACAATGTGAGATAGCTGCTCATTTTTATTCTGACAGGTTTGCCAGTATAAGATCAGCTGAACATTCTTAAGATACCATGAACACTACACTAGTCTCTGGTGATGGGATTTATTGTTCTTTCTAGTTAGTATGTGATATTCCCTGTTATGTTGACCTTGTGGCTGTGTGCTTAAACATGCACTCTACAACTTGTGGGTTGGACCCACTTCAATCTATGTTAATTCTTGGTATCCTGCATGTATTGAGTCCAGTAATTTATCATATACATGAAACATCCATGAGATATTGGTATTTTCCAACTGATTTGATGGAGGCGGTTTTTATATGCATCCTCAAGAAAGCATCCCGAGGATCTAATGTATTTATACTTTCCACTCAGTCTTGAACCTCCTTTTTTGGGGTAAGGTTATTAAAAGTTACTTATGTGCTGCTTGGGTCCTAGCTTAAAGCTAATTATTTCATGGATTTATTTTCATCTGACATTTTGACTTCCCCTCTTACTGAGAATGCTGTTATAGGAGAGGTAAATGATGTTGTGATATCCAGAGATTCATGTTGCTATTTGTATTGCTGTTGTATCTCTCTTCTGTATCTAACATTGTTGAATAGGGAATTCTGATCAAGCAGTTAACATCTTACATACTTTATCTTCTACTGTTCTTGACTGCCTAGACTGCTATGCCTCAGGTCATACACAGAGGGTAGTTGTAAATTTAAGTTCTTCCAGCCCATACCTTCTGGAATGTGAAGTACCAAAGGGGTTGACCTTGGGCCTTTTGTCTTTTTATAGAGTTTATGCTTCCGTTAAGAGACCTTATCAGGAGAGAAGTTTAGCATATTACTGCCACGCTGATGACACTCATTTTTACCTTTCCATTCCCTCAGGGCTAAGTGGGGCATGTGTGTGTGTGTGTGTGTGTGTGTGTGTGTGTGTGTGTGTGTGTGTGTGTGTGTGTGTGTGTGTGTGTGTGTGTGTGTGTTTGTGTGTGTGTTCTCTTACTGATGATTTGGAGGTCATTCTTTGATGGCTAATTGTTAATCATTTCCAAAACTGAGGCCATATCCATGCATGGTATTCTGAGACATTTATCTGCTTTGTCACTTCCACCTTCCATCCCCTTTAAACGCAACAGGCTTGAGTTTGTTAGTAAGGTGCATGTGCTAAGTTTGATTCTGGAAAATTATGTGACAGATAGGGACTAGGTATCAAAAGTTGTCAAATCATCCTGTTTCCACTTTGGGAACATATTCAAGATCATGAACCCTATAACTAAAGAGGGTCTTTTAGTAGTTGATCATCCTATGATCTTGTCTTGTTCTGGTACAACATTGTGACATCAGTGGACTTAATTGTACCTCTTATTATCAGCCCATTATGCCTGTGTTATAGAGCTTGTAACTTTGTTATTATATCATATTTAAAATATTGGTCTTGTTGTGTTTGTCCATCTATGACTTGTCTTGATCACCTGAGGGAGATTATAATGCGTTGTTGGGTCAAATATCTCTGACTCTGCCTGCCAGCCACCAAGTGTAACCTACTTGATGTCCATTTATTCTTCGGTCAGTGGGAAATCTCCAGATTCACTGGGTTGCAAGGCATTAGTGGGCCATTATACAGGTAACTATTGGGTTGCCCTCTTCAGCATCCCAGCTATGAGGGTATTTTGTATAAATGATGCAATACCTCCCCCAGTGATGAATAGCTAGGAATGCCTATGCCCTGTTGTCCATGCAGGCATACATGCTCCTCCACATGATCTGACGAGGGCTACCACCATCAGCTTGGATGGCCATGTCCACAACCTTGCAGCATTGTTTTATTCTTCCACATTCTAACATGACTCTACATTCCAGTAGAGGCCCTATCAGAGGAAGAGAGACAGAGCGAACCAAGATGCTCCTCTCTTCTCCATAGATGGATATGTCTATCTCCCTGAGTGTACCATCAAGTACTCAAGGTGATAATCAAAATCATATCACCTGGGCCACAGTCAGGGCTTTATCTCTCTGTGCCACTGATGCAGGCAATTTAAGTGTAACTTTTATGCCATTTGATCGGCTTTTCTAGAGCCTTATCTGGACTCTTCCCGGTTTTCTATTACTGCTGTTCTCTTTTTGCTATCAGGGGAGAGATGACCCTGTTCCCTTTTTCTCAAATATTACTGAGACAAAACTGATCCTAAGACTGCCTCCTGTGATGATCATCTTATTAGTTCCTTACTCCTGATGTTGTCCCTCTAATCAAATTCTCTTTGTCCTAATATTTAATCATGCCTCAAGCCACATACTCAGTCTTTGTCCTGCACTGACCTCTCCAATTTTCCTATCTACTGCCTGTATGGAACTGAGTCAAGTCCTTGCTGAAGCCCATATATGCCACATCTAATAGTACTCAAACACTAGTAAAGTTCACCCATAACACAGCATTAAAACTGTTCAGGCTTTATTGACAGTTCCTTCTGGTCTTAACCTAATCTTGGTTGTTGTCCTAGAGCATGCCACAGTGGTTGTTGTCCTAGACCATGCTATTCTCTAAGAGTGCTAACATCCTACCCCTTCTGTCTCTCCTTGACTTTCGCACTCACTACTGTTAACCCTGCAGGCCTACAGCTCCCTATGTAGAAGGTTACCACACATTACTGTCCTCCAGCCATCTGTCACTTCAGCAACAGCTAGTTTTTTTCATAGTCTTTATTGAACTAAACTAAAACAGAAAGGCAATGTTTTCAGAAGACAATAATCAAACTGCAATGTAACAATGTTTCGAGTCACTATCACTATATCACTTAGAAACAATATTTTTCACATAGAATGCACTGATGCTTCTAATAATAGTGTGTTAACAGAGTAGCTGTAAAGTTTCCTTGTGAAATATGAAGCACTGTTCAGTACTACAGTTAGAAATATTCTACGTCAGTAGTGGTGACGGATAGAACTGTGATCCTGGTAACATAATTTGATTAGTAGTGCAGGCATTTGACACCATAGCCAGGGGAGGATGGGTGTGTCACTAATCTGGGGGAAAGCAGTGCACGTTCTCAGAGGCACATGCACAGTGGCCTGGGCTCCATGGTGAGACCAGGGAAATCACTTCTCTGTGCATTCTGGAGGTGAGTAGAGCGTATACTACTGACATCAGTCTCTAAGAAAGGGAAGGGTGCAGCAGTTCTGACACCCACTGCATGTCCCACTCACATAGTTACTGAGCAAGTGGGGGGAGAGGGCTTAAGGTTAAAAACCATAACCACCCTTAATGGCATCTTCAATTATGTCCCCTCCTTGTCCTGGTGACGAGGAATAAATGGACTGATTAATCAAGAGAGTGTTGATGACAGGCAGGGAGCAGGATCAAAGTGATAAAAAACAAGTCCTGTAATTAGATCTGAAGGGATTCCAAAGAAGTTTGCTGTCAGTACAGCCAGTATTCTACAGAAGTGAATGTAGTCTACAAAGCAGTTTGAACCTAAAAGATGGAGTCAAAGAAGTGTAGTATTGTACAACCAAATGCATATTGTATGTACTAGGAAAGTACTGTGGAACGGTGACTCGATGTTAATTACACAAAAATGGGGAAAATATGAGTCCTAGCTCTGAGCTGGCAGTGACTCCACAGTGTACATTTACTGCTGAAAAATATTTGAATCCTGTTTCGCTGAGTGTTTTTTTTTTTAGATAAATATTTGATAAGTTGATAAATGATGCCCACGGATGTTAGTTTTATTTAAAGAAATGGCTAACCATACCAAGACACTGAATAGTTGCAAAGTAATGGAGCACCTCTCTGCCTTATTTTGTTCATTCTGAACTTAACGCTAGCTATTGGGAGTTTGTTATCTGCTCCAAAAATGAAACTCAGACATATTTAGAAGATAGCTGACAACTAAGTATAAGTTGTTTGTGAATGGTCATTCTCGTAACTTAATGAGTAGCAATTAACAACTTATAGCTAAGTAGCTTAAGGCAGACAGTTACACTGAAGTTTATCTGAGATGATGAGAGCATCCTTTGTGAAAACGTACTATGGCACACCTGCTAGAAAAGAAGCACATGATCTTTTGGTAGCACAGTATATAAAAAGGGTTGTTGTTTGGCAAGCTTTTAAATGCAAGAAAATTACATGGATGAGGTCTATAGCTGTGACTTTTTAAAGGAAACATATCTTAGTCCTTAGGAGACTGTAATAGTTACTGTTTGTATGCACCTAGTTTGTCTTTCTGAAAACTTGTATATAATGTATTTTAAATAGGGAAAGGAAGTAGTCATCAATATGAACTGCTTTTGTTTGTTTCAATTTGTATTTCAAACTGTCTTATAGCTTTCATTGGCTTTGTGGGTTTATAGATATTTGTGAAATCAATTGCTTTGTAAGTGATTTTATAGTCTGTACTCATTAATTAAATGGGCATTGCTATTAAAATATGATTTTCCCCTCTACACCCATTTTATATTTGTTATATTGTTAAATTCAGTGTTTTTTCATTTGCCCATCCATTTTTAAGTAAACCTCACTTAGTCTCTCTCCCCCACCTTGTTCATGCCAATTACTTTATTTATTTAGTTAGTTATTTGCATTTGTTTACCAGGAAAGTCTGCCTGAGTCATGTCCCTTTTCAGTGGAAACCTAGGGAGAAATGTTCTGAAGTTATACAAGATTTTAATTTCAAATACTGTATGCACTACAATAGTACAATATATGTACAAGTTGTACAACAGTACAGAATATATGTTATAAATATGAGAATAATACATAGAAAATGTTACATAATTCAAAGTGTTGTATAAATGGTTCAATATATAAAGAATACATGTTCAGCAGGAAAGAAAGACATATTGTTAAATGGGAAAATTAACACATTAAAATGTATAGCTAGGCAGCTTAATGCAAAAAAATGAGTGAGGTAAAGAGAGGGGTGAAGTGGTTTGAGTAAAAGATGAGAGACTGATGAATAGAGGTTATATGAAATTACCCTGGAGAGGATGAGCAATGACAAACCCCAGTGAAGAGAAGATGAGACTTTAGTCTTGATTTCAGTTTGTGGGGACAAACCAATAACACAGTTGTTCCTCATGTGGCAAGGTGTAGAGCAGTACCAGACCATTTCTAAGATCACAGAATCCATAAATCTTAACTTCCCACTGCACATGCTCATTTTATGCTTTAGGCATACTTCTCAACTGTTCAGATTTTTGCCTCATATTTTTCGTCTGCTCCTCCTAAAATATATGCTTTTCTGGGAAATCATTGAGGATTTTGATCACTAAATAATAACATACATTTGAGTTTCAGACTTAAAAACCTTCAGAAAATGTGTATTAACACAAATCCTGTTATGTAGAAAAAGAGAGGATAGAGAGTGCACCACGAGCTGATACTCAAAATTCAACAAATAAGTCCAAGAGAATCACTAGTAGAATCAAATCTTCGTTTATTGCGGACAACAATAACTGCAGCAAAGTAGTAGTAAGCACTTTCGCGTTGACACCCAACGCTTCATCAGACATAAAAGGCTGCTGAAACTGATCCCTTTTAAACATCCAATGGCATGATGTCATAGTTGACTTAAAGAGACAGTTTAAAGAGCATATTTATGCAATATATAAAGGTAACATACTGAATGCCCTTGCAAAACATGTAGCTGAGGCAGGTGAAAATCACATCTTTAAATTTCTTGTTCTTGAATTGGTGAAGACAGATAGTAGATTAGGTAATGCCAGAAATAGGGTTGAAGAAAGAGAAGGCAAGTGGATTACTAAATTACAAGCACACAGGTTTGGGCTCAACGAAAGACTTTCTATTAAGCCCTTTTTAGCTTCCAGACCATTGAAACATTGATGTTTATCTCTATGTCATTTCTACATAGTTGTTTTTGTATTAAAGTTTTTAATAATCATGTTTTATATACATGTTTTTATGTATATGCTTTTTGTTTTTATTCATTTTTGTTTTTATATTTTTGGGACTTAACTGTCTCTAAGTCAACTATGACATCATGCCATTGGATGTTTAAAAGGGATCACTTTCAGCAGCCTTTTATGTCTGATGAAGCGTTGGGTGTCAACGCGAAAGCGCTTACTACTACTTTGCTGCAGTTATTGTTGTCCGCAATAAACGAAGATTTGATTCTACTAGTGATTCTCTTGGACTTATTTGTTGAATTTTGAGTATCAGCTCGTGGTGCACTCTCTATCCTCTCTTTTTCTACATGGTTTCAAGTATTTGAGGGGAGTGCTTTACCTGGCAGTGTGTTTTTCTTTGGTTACAAATCCTGTTATTACAACTTACCAAGTTTATAAGAACAATATTTAAAATCTGTGCAATATTATGGCACTCCACCATGTGGGCCTTTACCCTCCCACCCCCATTGTTTTAAGCTTTGTCTAGATTTCTTGCATTAATAGGTTGAAAGGCACTGGTCTAGGACTGGTGTGCAGTGGGTCTTAGCAAGAGCATCTAAAAACTTTCATGAGAGATGTAACCATTCAGAAGGCTCCAAACCCCTTGCAATAAGCATGTGTGTGATTTCAATTTTCCAGTGAGTATTTCAGAAAGAAGTAGCACTCAGAAACTTTGAAAACCAGTTTGCTTGCATTCTAGTCATAGAAATGAAATATTATTGGCTTCAGCTTCTGCTATGATCTTTCCTGATTTGTTACATCTGTGAGCTTAAGTAACCAATCAGAGCCAAGACTGTAGCTGTGTAGAATGATATGAAGTCAGTGCTGTCAGGTGTCTGTGTAAAACAGCATGATTAGAATTTATTGTAATATTTTACTTCAGTTAGATTACTTTTCATCAGCTTTAGAAAGAATACATTCAATCACAGACAGGGAGCCACAGACTGTCATAAACAGTGGTGGTGTAGCAGACACTGAAAAGGTGTACATTGTGTATCTTAAAAGTTCCTGCAGCAGAACATGTCCATATAATTAACTTGCAGGCTCCTACACTAACTTTTTACAATATAAAAAATATTTTAAAAACTGATTTGATACTTCTGATATGGGGGGTGGCTTAAAATAGCTATATCTGTCCTGTCTGTCTTATATTTGGCAATGTAAGTAATCTTCTGGGAAAATAATTATAAGACAATAAAACAAACAGATAAGGTTTTACCAGAGGTTGTGCTCACATTAATCAAGCTTCTCCATTATTACTTAAAACATCATTCAAAGTTAGAACTTTCTAAATAAATCAAGATGGACTACAATACATACAATACATAAATAGCTAGCATTAGATTATAATGTAGGACTTTTATATAATTGCATATTGTTATCATCACACTGGATGCTATCAGTTTGAAAAACAAATTGTTCTAATCTTTGAGTCACATATTTTCATTAAGCAACATTAATGAGACGCAAGTAGCCTACTAGACTTTAATCTTCCAATGTAATTTTACAGCCTTTCAAAAATCCAAACATTTCCTTTGAATTTAATATTGCAGCCGGTAATAAAATCTTAAGATGATTGAAGCTGAAACTGTAGGCAAGTAGATTTCTGTTCTCTGCATTTTAGCATGCACATTTACGTTCAACTGTGACATGGCCACATTAGGGAAACACTGAAATGTTATGTAAACAGATCAGTATATTAACAAAAATGTTGTTTTTTTTTCATCTGGAAGACTGCAAAATCATATTTGCTCCTGTTAAATCAGCACAATGCTTCAGTTATTGAAACAGAGCCAAAGACATGGATAAAAATCAGTCAGCCTTCATTTGCTGCTCTGTATTTCATTTTGCTATCATTCACAGATGGATAAATCTCCAGAGTTCTGAACTTCCTAGTTAAATAATTAAGTTTCCCAGTATAATGACATAATGTTAGGTTTTCAAAAGGAGGTAGTAGTAGTATAGGACTTTTAACAAAACCTTGGCTGGGAGGGATTGCACAAACCAAATTGGCATGGGTAGTGGCAATGCTCAGGCTGTAGGTTATTCTAGACACAACACTGTCACACAAGGAGCAGATTATCTCAGTATGAAGCATGTGCTAATACATTCTTAGTAATATTGAAATAAAGAATTCCATGCAAATGAGTCAAGTGGATACTGCAAATGGTGACATGCAAAATGCAGAGTGATTTGGTGCACTGTGCCATGGTGTATACCTGCTTTTTACACACAAAATCATGGTGTATACAAGGGAAGCAATGTTTAGATAAATATTAAAATTATCTCCGCAACATGTGTTATCGTCTACCAACAGAGCCAGTATCCATTAGGTTGTGTGTTTTGGCCATCTGTGCCGACAGAAGAGGTACAGACATCACATGACTTGCCACTTTCTCACAGACCAGAATACTGTGACCATTTGCATGTAGAGAAGGTGTCTGTAATGGACATTGTTAAATGGTGTCACCCACAAATGAAGAGTGGGGAATGCATAGTATATTCATTTTGGTTTACTATCGTAGTCTGGAGAATCATAATCCTGAGACCATAATATTAATGACCAAAACACTGAAGACCAGAATCCCCGCTCCCAGTGTGAACCTAGAAAGGAGTGCTAACATTGATCCTGTATAGGTGTAGACCCAGGAACAAATGCTAGCTGTTTCCAGTGCCAGTGTGGAAACTGGTTTACATTTTTATTATTTTTCCCTGCAAAAAACTGAGGGCTCTGGTTTGGTACCAGTGTTGCCTTAAAACATATCAATTTGCTGATGTGGCCCCAAGGAGTTTAAGGGTTATTGTTGTGTCAGGTGTTGGCAACTCAGATGAAGCTTTCTTAAAGTAATGGCACTTGATACAGCATACAGCCACCATAATGTTTGTTCAAGCACTTATTGATTTGTATGAGTACCAGGTGCAAGTCATTACCCATGATGCTCACATACTACCACTTTTACTGATGACAAAAACTACACCAGTCACCACAGGATAACATTTCAGTGACAAAAACCTACACCCACTCACCATAGGATTACATTTCATCTATGACTGAGTTAGAAATTATATTAAAGAGACAAACCTAAACAAATATAAATGGGACATCAATGGCTATCAGTTTAAACTGAATTCATCTGGCATGGTTACAAACATAATTTGCCATTAGTCACAATCCTCTAGAGCCAAGGTTTACACCACCAAGTAGCTAGCCCTACCACAGTAGTTCCTCCACACACACACACACACACACACCTATGGCCAATATAGTGCCCAAACTAACTACTGCACTTCTTTCTGATGTGGGAGGAAACCCACAGAAACAAAGAGAGGACATGCAAACTCCACACAGAAGGCATCCCAACTGAGAATCAAACCAGGGAATGTGTTGCTGTGAGGCAACAACAGTATTCACTGTGCCACTGTTATTCATACTGTGTCAAACTATACCAGATGTTAAACCTTTTTAACAGAAAATGAACTCAAAATTATATTTGTAAGTTTTTAATTGCATAGTGACATCAGATACAGATCAAAGAACTTCAGATCTGGTAAATCTACATTACAACTTCTCAGAAACCCTTTAGTAGTAGCATTTGAAAAGGCAGTGATAAAAGATCTATACCTGAATGCTATTGGCATTTTTCAGGAATAAGTACTTTTGTTTATCTGATGATGAAAGAATGGCATTAGGGAAGGTGAAAGAAAATAAAGATATTATTATATCTCAAGCAGATTACGGAGGTAGCATTGGTTGCTGGATACTGTGGAATAAAGCAAGGCGCTATAATGCAGCTTAACAATGTTATATTTTATTGTAAATTGGTTTTGGATTCTACACTGGCCTTTAAAAGAGAAATGGATTATTTTTCAAAACAGGCTTGCATAGTTATTGGGCAGGATTCAGGAAGGCTTACATGGAGTTTAAGAGTAGTGTAAGCCTCCGTGTAAGCCTCCCGATCCAGGAACAGCCCAAACCTCCGTGTAAGAGACAGCTAACACGTCTCTTACACGGACTGGGTGTGGAAATGCTCAATACCTCATTTGCAGCTCAAAGATATGCAAATGAGGTATTTGAGTGATCCAAGAAGCCTAAACCAGTCCGTGTAACAGACGTGTTAGCTGCAGAAATATACTCAGCTGACAACTGAGTACATTTCTGCAAAATTGACAACGGAGCTATGTCAGCTCCAAATAAAGGGTGCATATGTTTCATTTAGCATTCCAATGGCCAAATATGTGGCCATTGGCATTAAAAAGTGTTGTAAAAGTATTTTAAATAACTTTTTTTTTTCGTGGGATTTTCATGTGTAACTGCAGCGCACCAGCAAACGGGGTGCGCTGCCTAAAACTGAAAACCGAAGCTTATAAGCTCACAATTGTGGGTTTAATGTATCACATGGAATGACAATGCAGGGACTAGCAGACCAAAAACAATATGGCCTCCGTGTAGTGGTTGCCAAGGGGGGGAAGCTCCGTGTAAGAAATGTAACTAAGCATTACTAGGCAATCCTATGTAAATGAGGGTTACAATACTGAATCACACTGCCACATAGGTAATGAGCACTTTCTAAGTAGTGTAAGAGTTACAGAAGGGGGAGGAACAGAGTAAGAGGTAGGTGACATCACGGGGGGGAATGATACAAATAAATGTATCAGATTGGAGGGCAATGTAATGTGACAGATGACAGACAGACATCAGGGAGAGAGGTGTGTCCCAACAGAACACTAGGAAAGTCAAGAAATAGAGGGTGCACACTATCCGTACACTCAAACTTTCTTGATATACGTGCATGCGCACGTGTGCGTGCGTGTAAGGCAGGTTCACCATGTGGGAGCGTGTTGCAAACCATTTACAACGGTTTGCGTGGGCGTGCACGTGTGTAAGGCAGTGTGCGCGCGTTTTACCATGAATCAGCCAAGTTCACACTGTGTAAGGATGTGTGCGCGTGTTTAAGTAACTGTGAGCATGCTTAAGCTGGCGTGCACATTGCTCCCCCTCAGGAAACAGGAAGGAAAAAGGAAACAACCAGAATACAGGGAAGCTGCTAGAGGAGACTGCTGAAATTAATTGGTGCGAACAATTGGAAGCAGGCAATTACACAGGCAGACCAGAAGCCCAACCCAGCACTTAAAACATTGCAAACAGTAGTGCAGGGTGTTTCTCACAAGAGATACTGCAATAAAGTAAGCTATCAGAATTGAAAACTGAAAAAAAGCTGAACTCAGAGCAGAAATGCTAGGGGCTGCCATAGCTGTTATGATAAGATATAGGCAAATTGCTGAGGGTGGTGACAATGCAGATGCTGACAGACAACCCAGAGTGAGGAGAAGGAGAAGAGTATACAGGCCCAGGGTCACCTACCATGGGTTACATGAGTTGGAGATAGTAGAGCTCTACAGAGTGGACAGAGACCTTCTGCAGCAAATTGTTGAGCTGTGCAGGCCACGCCTCACACACAGAACCAACAGAGGGGAACCCATCCCAGTGGAAAACAAGGTATGTGTTGGCCTAAGAATACTAGCAACAGGTGCCTTCCAGAGACCAACTGGTGATATGATGGGGATATCACAGGCATCAGCCTCCAGGGTACTGCACCAGTTCCTGGATGCCATGTCAGCACATGTCGGTGATCATGTATATTTCCCCAATGCCCGTGAGGTATTGGCAAGCAATATGCATCTCTTCCAGCAAATAGCGGGATACCCTGAGGTACTGGGTGCAATAGACTGCACGCACATACGCATCAAAGCACCAGCCGGTGAGCGGGGTAGAGCCTACATTAACCGCAAGGGATTCCCCTCCATCAACTGCCAGGTCGTGTGTGATGCCCAGGGCATAATAATGAATGTGTGTGCTGGCTGCCCTGGGAGCTACCACGATTCCCACATCTGGCATCTAACGCAGCTGTACCAATCATTTGCCAGTGGGGACTTCGCACACGGACACCTAGTGGGGGATGCAGGTTATGCACTTGAGCCGTGGCTGATGACACCCATCAGAAATGCACACACACCTGAACAGGAACGCCATAATGAGGCACACACACAAACACGTAATGTCATAGAGCATGTATTTGGGCTGCTCAAGTCACGGTTCCGGTGTCTGGACACATCTGGTGGAGCCTTGCAGTACACACCAACTACATGTACCCAAATGATCATGATATGTGCTATGCTACATAATATGATCCTGCGGAAACAGCTGCAGCAGGACCAGCATAGGGCTGGGCCAAACATACCCCCACCATTGCCAAGGCCACCACAGGCAGAGGGTGACTCAGAGGAGGAACAACCTGACCATGCCCCAGTAGGCAGAAGGAGGCGTGCCCAGTATGCCCTGGCCTTGGCAAAGAGGCAACGCATAGCACATACACTTGGTCAGTAGGAACACTGGGACCGATACCTGCTCTGACACACTCATATAGTAACAGGGATGCCTAACATGACACAACCTGCTTCCAAACATGTACAGGGAGTGTAGTATGTGCATCCGACAGAGGCAGCCCTGCAGCACCACCTGAGGCATGAATGCCATGTGTTAAGTAATGTAACACCATGTACCATATGCACACCTGAGGACCCTGACTAACATCCACCCTCACCAATCATAAACCACAAAAACACAAACCCACCTTCATAGGTACCACAAGGGATAGGAACCTAGATGTAATGCTACCCAATGCCAGAAGTATAAACAGCAAGATGCGTGCGGTGTAAACGCACACAGTATAGAGAATGTAGATATCAGTGCTGTAATAGAAAACTGGGTCAAAGCCCACATCAGCACCCTAACACTACCAGGTCACACCTCATACAGTGATGTACATGTGCAAAAACATGGAACAAGCTACAAAACGAGGGTGACTAGCAATAAATGTCATGGATAACCACACCCCCATGTTGGTACCACAACAAGAAGCAACATGGATTAGCCATGGTCAAATACCAATGGCTAAAACTGCCTACTACTATATAGCTTGCTGCAGACCACTGTTCTAATAGCAGGAACCGTACCAGGCCTATGTTCATAGGTTCATAGGTTCATACTAGGCTATCTGCCCTAGGGCATTTATAAGCCTAGCCCAGAGTTTTGTGGCTTCCACCACCCCTTCAGTTTGAAGGATAATATGCCCATTATTTTGCTGTGCCTCTGTCAAGCAGTGACACTGAGGTTATCCCTGGGGTATACCTGCGATCTCCCATCCATTGGTCAAGATTTCTCTTGAACAAAGCCAGCGAGATGCTCTGCCTCACATGTACCAGGATGTTGTTCCACAGCATAGGGAGTCTCTGGGTGATGAATCTGTCCCTCCAGCACGTCCTATTAATAGCCGTGTTGAGGTTTAAGTCTCTTGCCCTTGTAGTTCTGATGGATTTAGAGGTTTTGAGGTGAAGCATGTTCATCAATTCCAGGTTGGACATGGCCTTGTATGTCAGGCACAGGTCACCTCTGAGCAGGCAGTGGCGACTGAATAGAGCTGGAGTTCCTTCAGTCGGGCAGCATAAGACATATTTTTGAGACCCTTTATCCTTCTGGTGAGGAATTTTTGGGACCTTTCCGATTGCTGCAGGTGTCGGGTCAGATACATTCTGAATGGGGCATTGTACTCAATCATTGGTCTGATGAGTGATGAGTACAGGGGAACAATAACCTCCCTTGATCTAGATGTGAATCCCTGCATGATCAGGTGGGCAATGTAGAAGGTCTTCCTAACTACTTTGGCAACGTGAGTGTCAAACGAAAGGTTACTGTCAACCTGGGTGCCCAGATCCCTGATAACCTCTTCTGTGCTTAGAGGATTGCCACCTATATGGTAACTAGGGGTAACCTTGTTTTTCCCGAAGGGTATGACTATGCATTGTTTAGCGTTTAACTTTAGGCCATGGCTCTGGCACCAGTTATCCTTTTCTATGAGACCCTTCTGAAGGATGTCTGTGTCAGATGGGTTTTCAACTATGGTTCCCAGTTTGCAGTTATCTGCAAACTTTGTCAGCCATAATCCTCCTGTGTTTGCTTGTACTTCTGAAAAGTAGATGCCGAACAAAAGTGGGCCCAGGACTGAGCCCTGTGGGACACCACTTGTGACAGGCTTGGAGTGTGACATGGCGCCAGCAACTCTGACCCTGTGGGTTCTGTCACTTAGCCAGTTTGCAACCCATCTTGTGACGTATGGGTTTACATTTAAGCTGGTGAGTTTTTCAATGATACCCGAGTGGGGTATTGTGTCGAAAGCCTTTGCCAGGTCAAGGTAGGCTGTGTGGACTGCCTTGCCCTCATCAATGGCCTTGGTGACTGTTTCGAAAAAGTCATCCAAGTTTAAAAGGCATGATCTGCCCTTGACAAAGCCAAACTGGGTTGGATCCAAAGTCTGCAAGCCCCCTATGTCTTCGTATATGAGTTCCATTATGATCCTCTCCATAGCTTTGCAGACCAGGCTTGTCAAGCTGATGGGATGGTAGTTTCCGGGGTCGGTGGAGGCACCTCCTTTGTGAAGTGGGACCACTGTTGCCGTACGCCACTCCTTGGGTACATATCCTGAGGTGAGGCTAAGATTAAACAGCTGCCCTAACTGCGGGTTTAATTCCTCATTGAGTTTGTGGAGCACACAACCGGGGACACCATCTGGTCCCATGAATGCTGTGTTTTTCGCCTTGGATAGAGCAGTTCTCACCTGAGCATTTGAGATGTTTGGGGGGCTACAATCCTCTGGTATAGATATCTCTCCTTTTTTGGGGGGGGGGAGAAATCTGCACTGAACCTGTCAGCCAGTATGTTGGCAATGTCTGTAGGTTCAGTGATTTTTACATCGTTTTGAACTAATTCTGAGCATATCTGGGAGTTTCCTCCCAGGTTTCTAACATAGCTAAAAAAGGCCTTATGATTGTCTTTTGAGTCCTTAGCGAGTTTTCTCTCAGAATTTGCCTTGGATGATTTTATGGGAGATCTCAGTTTTTTACTTATAATGAGCAGGGGTGTCTTCCCTTCTACGGATTTTGCTCTATCTTGTAGTAGCTCCTTCCTTTTGTTGTAGAGCTTGTTTATGGCTGGGGTCCACCAGACTGGATGCTTGCCTTTGGTACAAAGAGTCTTTGTTTTGTTTGGGATTGCCTGATCCATGCAGTCCTGGAGGTGCTGGTAGAAGGCATTTGTAAGTGATTCAGTGGCTTGGGTAATGGTTTCCGCTGGCTTGGGGCCTTGAAAGAGACCACACCAGTCTTTAGAAGTGTGAAGTCGGCTTTTGAGAAGTTCTTCACTGTGGTCTTTTTATCTGGGGTGGGGGGATGTGGACTTCCAGTGAGATTAGTTTATGATCTGATCTCACCAATGATGGGTATACTTCTGGTGTTGAACATTGTGACCCCATGTTCGTGATGATGAGATCTAGTATGTTGTCTCCTCTTGTGGGGATGGTGACTAGTTGTTCCATGGCATTTGAGTTTATGAACTCTAGGAACCTTTGGGCTAGAGTGTTGGGGCTTGAGTAGTGATCCCAGTCTATATTTGGATAGTTGAAATCACCCAGTATGATGGTGTTTGGAGATACATTTATCCCCTCCAGTGTTTTCAGGAAAGCTGTGTGAGGTTCCTGAGTTTGAGAGGGTGGCCTGTAACATGCTACAAACTGCAGAGCAGTCTTGCCTACGGTTAATTGCACCTGGTCTCCGATGCATCGTGCGTTGCCACCAACCTTGAGGTGAGGGTGTCCTTGATGAATATGGACACCCACCCTCCTTTCTTGGTGTTGTCCGGATTTTGGGGGCGGAACGCATGATGTGAGGTAACACCTGATAGTGCCGGGGTGCTGTCAGGAGCCTTGATCCAGGTTTCAGTCACAGCAGAGACATCAATGTTCTCCATACTGAGAAGGGCTTTGAGTGCGTGCATCTTGAGGTTGAGACTTCTAGCATTGAGCAGCATTACCCTTAGTTTTTTTTCCTTTTTTGTGTTCTAGGGTGGTAGGTTTAGAATCTGAGCCTTGCCTAAAAAAGGCACAATGGGGGTGGCAAGAGCCTCAGCCAAAATTCGGAAGCCCAGGGGTGACAGGTGCAAGCCATCCCTTGTGAATCAGCGTGGCTTGTCCAGCATGTCATCCCAGGCAGACAGACATTGGATCCCCTTTGAATGACACCATAGTTTAAGCCAATTATTACAGCTGATCATCTTATCTCTGTATTGTGACATCATTCTTGGTGAAGGTAGGATACTGCTCAAGGTCAGGGTCATACCTGCCTGGGCTACATAATCAGAGAGCTCCTCTATGTCTCTTTTCATGTAGTCCAGGGAGGTATGTCTCAGGTCGTTCACACCAGTGTGGACAATGACTGAGTCATACTTGTACTTGCAGTTGAGTGACCTGAGTGCTTGCATTATGTGGTGGATTCCAGCGCCTGATAGGCAGCTTACTGTGACCTTCTTCTTACTCAATCTGGTGAGCGGGATGTCAGTGTGTCTGACTATGGAGTCACCTATGACGAGTGTGTCTGGCATTGTGTTTGGCCTTAAGGGCTGTGACTGTTTGGCACACTGACTCTGTGGTCTATGTGTTGCATGTGCTGTGCCCTGTGGAGGCAGTTGTTTGGGTGTCTGCTTTGGTGGCTTCTGCTGTTTTGGTAGATGTCTGATCAGAGCCTCCGAGTATGTCTTTGTGTGTTTATGTGTATGATTTGAAGTTGTGATAGTGCTATGTGAGACTGGGTTTGTGGTGTGTGTGGTTACCTTCTCCTCCTTTCTGGTCTTGCCAGTCCTATGTTGAGAGAGCTCAGCCTCCAGTTTGGCTATATAGTTGCATCTCTAGCATGTATTTGTGTTTTGTGGGAGAAGGAGAGGGTTGTCTGTGTACATGAGGCAATTGTAACATTGCCTCAATATTCCCAGGTTCACCAGCTGAGCAGGAGAGGACACTAGCAACTGATCCCTTGACATGCTAGAAGGAATAGACAAAAAATGTTGGAATACAGGAAGATATCAAGCCCCCCAAACCACATTATATTGCTTGACTGACAATACCTACACATACACCATAGTTTCATAGTTTCATAGTTTACTACTAGGCTATCTGCCCTAGTGCATTTATAAGCCTAGCCATAGTGATGTGGCTATTGCCACCCCTTATAGTGGTAATAAGTGTACAGAATAGATTCCGAATATTGTGCCTCTGACTTAGTAGTGACACATTATGACCCCCTTACGTAATCAAATAACTTGACTGTGCCTCTGTCTAGTAGTGACACAGGGAGGACCCCTGGGGTAAACCTACAATCTCACATCCAGTTGTCCAGATTTCTCTTGAAGAGAGTCAGCGAGGGACTCTGTCTAACATGAACTGGGATACTCTGCTAGAGTGTGAGAAGCCTCTGAGTTATGACTCTGTCCCTCCAGCATGTCCTATACATGTATGTGCTGAGGTTCAAATCTTTAGCTCTCATGGTTCTGGTGGATTTGGATTGCTTGCAGTGGAGCATGTCCACCACATCCTGATTGGACATGGTCTTGTATGTCAGGCATAGGTCACCTGTAAGTATGCGGTATGCCACTGAATAAAGCTGGATTTCCTTTAGTCTGGAAGCATATGACATGTGTTGTAGACCCCTGATCTTCTTGGTAAGGTACTGTTGGGGTCTCTCCAGCTGTTGCAAGTGCTGGGTGAGGTACATACCAAATGGGGCTTTGTATTCAATCATGGGCCTGATAAGGGAGAAGTATAGTGGTACAATGACCTCCTTTGATTTGGATGGAAAACCCTTCATGATAAGGTGGGCAAGATAGAAAGTCTTTCTAACCACTTTGGCAACAGGGGTGTTAAACGAGATGTCACTATCTACATGTGTCCCCAGGTGTCTGATTTGTTTTCTGTGCTCAGTGGGTTGCTGTCTATGTATTGATTTGTGGGTACTTTGTTCCTCCCAAAGGGGATGACTACACATCAGTTGCATTCAGTTTCAGGCCATGATTCTGGCACCAGCTATCTGTCTTTGTGACGGCATTCTGTAGGATGTGTGTGCCGGCTGATGTATTCACTATGGTGTCTAGGTTGCAGTCATCTGCAAACTTTGTCAGCCACAACCCTCCTATGTTTGCTTTCACATCTGAAAAGTAAATGCCAAATAAGAGGGGTCCCAGGACAGATCCTTGTGGGACACCACTTGTGACTGGCTTTGAATCTGACAAGGCACCTGCAATGTCGACTTTATGGGTTCTGTTTCTTAGCCATTTTGCAACCTATCCTGTGACATATGGTGTTATATTTCAGCTGTTGAGCTTGTCTATGATGCCTGAGTGGGGTATTGTGTCAAAGGCCTTAGCCAAGCGCAGGTAGGCTGTGTGGACCGCGTAGCCCTCATCAATGGCCCTACTGACAGTTTCAAAATAGTCAACTAGGTGCAAAAGGCAGGATCTGCCCTGTACAAAGCTGAACTGGGTGGGATCAAGGGTCTGTAGGTCACCAATGTCTCTGTTTAAGAGCTCCATAATGACTCTTTCCATAGCTTTGCAGACAAGGCTGGTTAAGCTTGTGTGGTGGTAGTTCCCAGGGTCTGTGGAGGCATCTCCTTTGTGGAGTGGAACCACTGTTGCTGTACGCCAGTGTTCAGGTACATATCCTGTAGCAAGGCTAAGGTTAAATAGCATCTGTATATACGGGTTTAGCTCCTTCTGGAGTTCACATAGCATGCAACTGGGGATACCATCAGGTCCCATTGATGTTGTGTTCTTGTCTTTGCTGAGTGCGGCTCTCACATGGACATCCGAGATGACAGTGAGGTTACATTCAGCTGTGATAACTATCTTCTTTTGGGGGTGAGGGAGGGAGAAAATTGCACTGAACCTGTCTGCCAGAATGTTGCCAATATCTGTCAGGTCACTGAAATATATGTTGTTGTGTACCAACTCTGAGCATATCTGAGGGTTCCCACCCAGGTTTCTGACATAACTGAAGAAGGCAGTGTGGTTATCTTCATTGTCTTTGGTGATTTATGTCTCCAAGTTGACCTTGGATGTCTTTATGAGAGATTGTAGCTTTTTACTAGTGCTGATCACAGCTGCCTTCCCTTTAGGAGATGTAGCTCTGTCTTGCATTAGTATCCTTCATCTCTTACACAGTTTGTTTATGTCTGGGGTCCACCAGACAGGCCACTTTCCCTTGGTGGAGAGGGTCTTGTTTTTATTTGTGATTGCATGGTCCATGCTTTCTCGGAGATGTCCATAGATAGCGTCTGTGAAGGAGTCACCATTGTGTGTTGTGGTTTCCACTGGCCCAGTGGGCTTAACGGATACCATCTCAGTCCGAAGAAGTGTGAAGTCAGCTTTTGAGATGTTTGTCACTATACTCTTTGTATTATACTAGCACTGACACAAGTGTAGACAATTTCCCAGAATCCATCAAACAAAATGGACATGCAAAATGTAACACTTCCACAAGAGGGGTAAGCATGCTGGATGTGATAATCAGAAATATGTGTACTGGATGTCAAGATGAGAAGTGTATCCCTCACTGGCAAGACCAGACCATAGAGTAATCACACTGTAGTTACACATCCCGACCCCAGTCCCTGGCCAGATTACCACAGTGAAACACATGTATAAAGCATAGCTTGCACCCCTACAAACCAATGTGGAATCCATGAAAAGCCCTGTGCAGGTCCAGAATATGGGACACACTGCAGAACATGTTATACAGGCATACCATGAACACAGCCAAGAGTGCTTGGAGTCTGCAATCACAAACAACAAGACACAATGCCATACACCCAGGCATCTGGCATGCTGGACTCCAGCAATTACTAAACCATTGAAGAGAATGAGGAAGCTACCACATGATAGATCAGACATAAAAAGTGACGTAATCAGTGATCACTAGTATGGCAATAAAATGTGTCCACACATACAATCCACTAAGGCCAGGCAAAACAAGTAGAATCTGTGAATCCAGTGGCAATGTGACACCTGTCCCAAGTACACACACAACAACTCACCCCAATAAATACAAATGTATGTGATAGACACAACCAGGTAGCCAAACCGGAGCCTGAGCACCCCCAAATCAGTACTGTCAAAACTAGTCAGGAGGACAAGGTAACTACATACACCACAAACCCAGTCCCACATAGACCTACAACGACTGTAAACCAAACACATAAACACAAAAACATTCCCAGAGGCCCTAATTACAAACACACAACACCAACACAAGCCTCCAAAGCAGACACCCAATAAAACAACCTCCAGACATAGCACATGTAACACATAGTACACAAAGCTGGTGTGCCAAACAGTCACAGGACAGAAGGAGAAACAACATGCCTGATACAGTTGTAATAAGTGACTCCATGGTGAGACATGCTGCTGTCCCAGGGATGGCTTGCACCTGTTACCCATGAGTGTCTGGATATTGCCTAAGGCTTTTGCAACCTACAGAGATCCTTTTGTAGGCAAGGCTGAAAAGACCAACCCACCACCATAGAAAACAAAACTGGAAAGAAACAGAAGGGTAATGCTGATCAATGCCAGATGTGTAAACCTCAATATGCATGCTCCTGAGGCCCTCCCCAGTATGGAGAACATTGATGTCTGTCCAGTGATAGAAACCTGCTGCAAGTCTCGTGACAGCACATCAGCACTACCAGGTAATACTACATATCATGTGTTATGGCCACAAAACCTGTAACAAAACATAAAAGGAGGGTGAGTATCCATATTCAGCACAGACACCCATACGTCCAGTTAACTGACAATGCTTATGTCATTGCAGTCCACCCATGTGCAACTAACTGTAGGCAAGACTGCTGTACAGTCTGTAGCATGCTACAGACCACACTCTCACACACAGGAACCCCACCCCACTGTCCTGAAGACAGTGGACAGTATGAATGTACCACCAAATACAAAACAAGGTACACACAAATTACCACATAGGTGGTAAACCATTATGTGTGGAAGGAGTAATCAGGGACCTGGTGACACAAGTGGACAGTCACCTGTTATGTGACAGTCACATCGCCAATTTGTCTAGGAAGACTGTCTATATTGGACACTGTATCATGAAAGGATTCACATCTATGTCAACAAAGGTCATTGTGCCCCTATACTGTTCCCCTATCAGACCATATTGTAATACAATGCCTCATTTGGGATGTACATTACCTGGCACCTGCAGCAGTTAGAAAGACCGCAAAGGTACCTCAGCAAGAGTCAGAAAGGGTCTCAAATATATCTCATATGCTGCCTGGCTGTAGACACCACAGCTGAATGCAGTCACATACTGCCTACACAGAGGCATTGTATGTCTGTTGTACAAGGCCATGTCCAACACAGGAGTAATGGACATGCTCCACCCCAGAAACCTCAAAGCCATCGGAGCTGTGTGAGTCAGAGATGTCAACCTTAACACATAATCAGATAGGATGTGCTGGAGGGACAGATACTTAACCCTGAGTCTCTCCACACCCTGGAACAGAATACCACTACATGTTAGGCAGAGCCCCTCACTGACACTCTTCAACAGGAAGTTAGCAAAATGGATGGATAATTGTAGATGTACACTGGGGGTCTTTACTGTGTCATGTCCAGATAGAGGCACAGCTAAGTAAATCATAAATGGCCATAATATTCACATAGCAAGGGGTGTCAAAAGCCACACACACTGTGGCTAGGCTTACAAATGCCCTAGGGTGGATAGCCTAGTATGAACCTATGAACCTATTATGATACAAATTGTACAGGACACTAAGGATAACCCCAAGGCTGCTGCAACTGATGGTAGTAAGCGTGTTGTGAATTCCTGGATATGCTCTGGATCACACAAATATTACAAACAACATACCAAACACACACACGTATTGCCAACATACATCCTGACAGGTGCAGTGCAACCCCCCCCCATAATGCAAAATATCTTTCCCAGCAGACTGCTGCCTCCCTGACATTATGTCAGCCTTACCACAGGATATGTACCCAAAGAGCAGTGTACAACAACAGTGGTTGTTCTCAAGAAAGGTGTCGCCTGAATGGATACTAAAAACAACCACCACAGAATCCTGAGAAGCTTGGTCTGCACAGCTATGGAAAGGATCAGCATGTGCCGCAGACATAACGATATTGGGGATCTATTGACACCCGACCCTACCCAGTGTTGGTTTATGAAGTGCAGACCCCGCCCCTAAACATGTGTGACTCAGTTGAAACAGTAATTGAGGTCACTGATGAGGGCAATGTGGTCCACACAGTGTAGCTGGACCTTGCAAAGCCTGCCATACAATACCCTACGTGTTCAATATAGATATGCTCACCAGCTTATATATACACCCCAATGTCACTAGAGGGGTTGCAAACCAGACCAACGACAGAACTGACATGGTCAGACATGCTGCAGCCATGTCAGACTACAAACCACATATAACAGGTATCCCACAAAGCTTGGTCCTGGGACCTTCTCCGTCTGGTATATATGCCCCATAGGTACAGGCCAACATGTAAGGACTGTGCCTGAACATGTTTGCAGAGGACTACAAACCACCTAACATATCTGACACTCCAGCTGACACAAGCATCCCACAAAAGGGCCACATAGAAACAGACAACCGGTGCCATAGCCATGTCAGCATGTTAAATGGAGAAAACTGTATAGTCAACCTCTGTGGATATACAGTAAGTGACCACCAATTACCACATAGGTGTTAACCCATTACATACTTAACATGTAATGACAGACCTGGGTACACAAGGTGATAGATATCCTGCATTGGACAAACATGTGGCTGTAGTGTTAAGAGAAACAATCCATATACCAACCTAATCATGAAGGTTATGACATCTAGATAAGGGGAGGTCATTGTGGTTCTGCAGTTATCCTTCATCAGTGTTACAAATGACCACAACAGCCCTTGTGGGGTGTACCTCAGCAGACACCTCCATCAACTGTAAAGTCCACAACAGTACCTCACCAGGAGTATCAAAGAGCTTGAACACATGTAATGTGTTGCCTGATTAAACAGAGTGCAACTCCACACACTGCCATGCTGGCCACCCAGACGCAAGCTGTGCCTGATGTAGAAAGCCATGTCCAAGCTGGAATCAATGAACATGCTGCACCTTGTACAATCTGAATGGCAGTGAGCTATGCACATGAGGGACCTGAACCCCAGCACTGACATACATAGGACAAGCTGTACTGCATTATCCATAACACAGAAGCCACCCCCACGCATGAGTAAACTACCAGTACAGGTTATCCATAGAGTCACTCATTGATTCTCCTCAACAGGAATCTTAATGAGTGGATGGGAGATGTTAGGTTTACCCTGGGTATCAATGTTATGTCACAGGTAGACAGAGGCACAGTATACCAAACAAGACATATGTCATGACAAACTACACTTACAATGTGTCGAAGGACAAACACACTCTCTGACTAGCATTAGAAATGGCCTAGGGCACATCGGTAGTGTTTGCCAATGTACACCTATGTTGTGGAATACACTACTGATGTTGGATGAGGCTGTTGTAAGTAGTTCATATCTGAACATAATGCAACATGGTCAGATAGGTTCATAGGTTTATACTAGGCTATCTGCCCTAAGGCAGTTATAAGCCTAGCCCAGAGTTTTGTGGCATACGCCACCCCTTATATGGAAACAATACTGTGCCCATTAGTTTGTCATGCCTCTGTCCAGCAGTGACACAGAGAAGATCCCCGGGGTAAACCTATGATCTCCCATCCACAGGTCAAGATTCCTCTTGAACAGAGCCAGCGAGGTGCTCTGCCTCACATGGACTGGGATTGTATTCCACAGCATAGGGAGTCTCTGAGTGATAGATCTATCCCTCCAACATGTCCTACTTATATCCCTGCTAAGGTTTAAGTCACTTGCCCTAGTGGTTCTGGTGGATTTGGCGATTTTGAGGTGGAGCATGTCCATTACTTCCTGGTTGGACATGGCCTTGCATGTCAGGCACATGTCACCTCTGAGCAGATGGTATGTGACTGAATAGAGCTGGAGTGTCTTCAATCTGGCAGCATATGACAGATGTTGGAGTCCCTTTATCCTTTTGGTGGGGGACTTTTGGGGTCTCTGCAATTGCTGCAGATGTCGGGTGAGATACATCCCGAATGGGGCATTGTACTCGATCATTGGTCTGATAAGTGAAGAGTACAGGGGAACAATGACCTCACTAGATCTGGATGTGAATCCCTTCATGATCAGGTGGGCAATGTAGAAAGTCTTTCTAACCACTTTAGCAACGTGAGTGTCAGAAGAAAGGCCACTGTCAACCTGGGTCCCCAGGTCCATGATAACCTCCTCTGTGCTTAGAGGATTGCCACCTATATGGTAGCTTGGGGTTACCTTGCTTTTCCTGAAGGGTATGACTATACATGTTTTGGCATTTAACTTCAGGCCATGGCTCTGGCACCAGCTATCAGTTTCCGTGAGTCACTTCTGAAGGATATCCGTGTCTGATGCACTGTCCACTATGGCGCCCAGTTTACAGTCATCTGCAAACTTTGTCAGCCAAAGTCCTCCCATGTTGGCCTGTACTTCTGAGAAGTAGATGACGAACAATAGGGGGCCAAGGACCAAGCCCTGTGGGACACCACTTGTGACCGACTTGGAGTCTGACATAGCGCCAGCAACTCTAACCCTGTGGGTCCTGTCCTTAAGCCAGTTTGCAACCCATCTTGTGACATATGGGTTTACATTTAAGTTAGTAGGTTTTTCTACAATACCCGAGTGGGGTATTGTGTCGAAAGCCTTTGCAAGGTCAAGGTAGGCTGTATGGACTGCCTTTCCCCCATCAATGGCCTTAGTGACTGTTTTGAAGAAGTCGACCAAGTTCAAAAGGCATGATCTGCCCTTGACCAAGCCAAACTGGGACGGGTCCAATGTCTGCATGTCCCCTATATCTTTGTTTATGAGCTCCATTATGACCCTCTCCATAGCTTTGCAGGCTAGACTTGTTAAGCTTATGGGGCGGTAATTACCAGGGTCCGTAGAGGCACCGCCTTTGTGCAGATGTGCACAACTGGACCCTAACCAGGCTGTTGTGCACACTATGGAAATGTAAAGCAGTGATAGGACTAAAGCCCAGGATACTGTCCACCACAGTGAAAGTACTGAACCACTACACTATACAGTACTACAGTGTTAGGTCAGTATGAATGGATGTTGACAATTGTATGCAAAGTATCCCATACAAAACCTGCAGGCACAGTATAATCCCTGTTGTGTTCACACAAAAAGCATTTGGACAGTAACTACACAGCATGGCACAGAACACACAACCATAAACTGGAGATATATGTTGAAGGTCACACTCATCCACAAATGTGATGGGCTGCAGAGTTCAACATATGGAAAGCTCACACTGGGCATGCTCACACACTTTGATAAATGAGACATCTTTCACACAACATGCCATGGGAAGGCTGAACTGGGCATGCTCACACACTTAGTCCAAGTGTTCCTCTTAGCAACTGTGAAAACACACCAGAGGATGCTCATTTCCCTTTCTAAACACTGATGATGTCAGCACCCTATAAGTATATCAGGAGAAAAGCAGTCGCCCAATAATCCGAATAGCGCGCTCAGCTAATGCTTCTGTCTCTAGTGTCATAACATAGTTAGGTAGGGGTTTGAATCTGGTAAGTGTGTGTGAAGGGGGGTAAGTGTGTGTGTAAGTGTGTATGAAAGGAGCATCCCTTTTGGCAACTGTGAAAACACACCACAGGATGCTCATTCCCCTATCTAAACACTGATGATGTCAGCACCCTATAAGTATATCAGGAAAAAAGGAATCCCCCAGTAATCTGAATAGCACGCTCTGCTAATGCGTCTGTCTCTAGTGTCATAACATAGGTAGGGATTTGAATCCAGCAAGTGTGTGTGAAGGGGTGTAAGTGTGTATGAAAGGAACATCCCTTTGGGCAACTGTGAAAACACACCACAGGATGCTCATTCCCCTTTCTAAACACTGATGATGTCAGCACCCTATAAGTATATCAGGAGAAAAAAAATCCCCCAGCATTCTGACTAGCGCGCTTTGCTAATGCGTCCGTCTCTAGTGTCATAACATAGTTAGGTAGGGGTTTGAAGCCGGCAAGTATGTGTGAAGGGGAGTAAGTGTGTGTGTAAGTGTGTATGAACGAAACATCCCTTTTGGCAACTGTGAAAACACACCACAGTATGCTCATTCCCCTTTCTAAACACTGATGATGTCAGCACCCTATAAGTATATCAGGAGAAAAGGAATCTCTCAGCAATCCAAATAGCGCACTATGCTAATGCGTCTGTCTCTAGTGTCATAACATAGTTAGGTAGGGGTTTGAATCCAGCAAATGACAAGAGTGTGTGAAGGGGGGTAAGTAAGTGTGTATGAAAGTAACATCCCTTTTGGCAACTGTGAAAACACACCACAGGATGCCCATTCCCCTTTCTAAATACCGATGATGTCAGCACCCTATAAGTATATCAGGGGAAAAGAAATCTCCCAGTAATGCGAATAGCACACTCCGCTAATGCGTCCGTCTCTAGTATCATAACATAGTTAGGTAGGGGTTTGAATGTGGCAAGTGTGTGTGAAGGGGGGGGGTAAGTGTGTATGAAAATAACATCCCCTTTGGCAACTGGGAAAACACACTCCAGGATGCACATGCCCCTTTCTAAACGATATCACAATTATTTATGGCTTTTGATTCCAGACATGTAACGTGTGTTTTGCTCACACAGAATGCCCATGCGTGCGGGTTGTTTCTCACAATAATGCATGACATCGATTAAACCAGTTATGGCAATGCACACATGATGTATGTGTGTGCCAAATACACATATGTACCTGCGACCTTCAATAGTTACCATGTGTGATGCCTGCCACGTGAATACATGGTATTTGCACAGGGTAACATTATGACTGTGGTCTTCTGTGCAGGTGCTGCATGTGGGATCTGTATATACAGTGTGAGATGTAGATGCTATCAACCTAGTAGTGAGGGATACACACCTGGTCTGGGGCATATAGTCTACATGTTGTTGATGAACAGGTGCTGCATGTTTTCACCTGTTGTGGGAGTGGTAAGAAGTTGTTCCATAGCAATGCAGTGACCACATGCTAAGAACCGTTCAGCTAGGGTGTTGTAGCTACAGTAATTCATTAGCATTCAGTAATATGTCAGCATTCCTGGTGAGGGTATGATGCCAACCAAGGTCAGGGTTCTACCAGCCTGTGTCACTTGCTCAGTGAGCCCTTCCATGTTCCCTATCATGTATCCCAGTGAGGGACATCACACATCAGCTGTAGTGGCATGGACAATGACTGAGTCATATGTGTCCATGCATCTGACTGACCTGTATGCTTGTGTTATGTGGTGGACCATAGTGCCCCATGAGCATATCACTGTGACCTTCACCTTGTCCAGCATGGTGAGCATGACCTCACTGTACTGGACAATAAAAGTACCTAACACAACTGCAGCAGTAGTGTTGTATAGCTGTACAGACTGTGCTTGTTTGGCACACAGGATTTGTGTGCTATGTGTTATGCGTGCTGTGTTCAGGCCTAACATATGCCTGTGTGCCAGCTGCAGAGGTGCCTGCCACTCAGGCAGGATGCTATCCTTAGGCTCCATGAATGGCCCGGTGTGTTTCCGTGCTTGTATTGCTGTCAGTGTAGGTCCACATCAGACTGGTATTGCAGTCACTGTAGTATTTCATGCCACCTGACAGGTTATGCCAGTACTGGGTTCAGAGTGCTTAGTCCACAGTTTGGCCATGTGTTTCCATCTCATACATGTGTTGTACATCCATGGGTAGGGGATAGGGTTGACTGTGTACATTTGGCAGCTGTGACATTACTACATGACACACATATTCCACAACTGTACCATAGAGGTAACTGACAACTGACCTTTGCACATGCTACCATAGTATTGAGATTGCATTGGTGATTAACAGCACATAGGGCCAATAGTGAACAAGATACATAGGTCCATAGGTTCATACTAGGCTATCTGCCCTAGGGCATTTATACACCTAGCCAGAATGTGTGTGGCTTTCACCATGCATTGTAAATCTATCTTGCTATGCCCTTTTCCAAGGTTAGTATACTGTGCTTCTGTCTAACAGTGACACATAAGTGATACCCAGGGTAAACCTACAATGTCACATCCAGTCATTAATATCCCTCTTGAAGATAGTCACTGAGTGACTCTGCCTAACCTCTATTGGGATAATATTCCAGAGTGAAGGGAGCCTCTGAGTGATGAATGTGTCCCTCCAGCATGTCCTATGTATATCACTCCTGAGGTTCAAGTCTTTCCAGCGTGTAGCCTGATGGGATCTGGATATTCTGAGGTGCAGCATGGCCATTAAGTCAGGGTTTGACATGGCTTTATATGTCAGGCACAGATTGCCTATGAAAAGGCAGTATGCCACTGAGTAGAGCTGCTGTTTCTTTAACCAGTCAGTATGTGGCATCTGTTTGAGCCCTTTGATCCTCTTGTTGAGGTACTTTTGTGGTCTTTCCAGTTGCTGCAGGTGTCTGGTAACAGGTGTCTGGTAAGGTGCATGCCGACAGGGGCATTGTAGTCAATTATGGGCATGATGAGGGATGAGTAAAGAGGCACAATGTCCTCCCCTGATCTACATGTGAATCCCTTCATGATGATGTGGCCTATATAAAATGTTTTCCTAACCACTTTGGCCATGTTGTTGTCAAATGAGAGAATGCTATCAACTTGTGTACCCCAAGGTCCATAATTCCTTCATCTGCACTTAATGGATTAACACATATGTGGTACTTTGTGGTCACTTTGTTTTTGACAAAGGGGATGACTATACACTTTTTGGCATTCAGCTTGAGGCCATGGCTGTGGCACAAGTTGTGTGTTTCCAAGAGACCCTTTTGGAGGATGCGTGTGTTAGCTGGAGAGTTGATTATGGCGTCCGGTTTGCAGTCATCTGCGACTTGCTCAGCCACAGTACTTCCATGTTGGCCTGTACCTCTGATAAATATATACTGAACAAGACAGATCCCAGGGCTGAGGCTGACATGGCTCCAGCAATTCTAACCATGTATGTTCTGCCCTTGAGCCACTGTGCAATATCTGTAGTGACATAGGGGTTAATATGTACACTGGTGAGCTTCCCTAGAATGCACAAGTGGGGTATTGTATCAAAGGCTTATGCAAGGTCCAGGTAGGCTGTGTAGACCACCTTCCCCTTGACAGTGACCTTGGTGACTGTTTCAAAGAAATCAAACAGGTTTGAGAGACAGGATCTGCCATTAACAAAGCCAAACTGTGTATGATGATGTGTCTGTAGGTCCCCAATATCTATATTTATGAGGTTCGTGATGATCCTTGCCATAGCTTTGCAGTCCAAGCTATTCAGACGTATGGGGCGAATAGTGTCCAGGATCCGTTAAGGCACCACCTGAATGTAGAGGGACCACTGTTGCTGTACGCCACTCTTTGGCCACATATCGTGTAGTAAGGCTGGGATTGAACAGTAGTGTTATGTCTGGGTGTAGCTCTTCTTGGGGTTCATGTAGGACACAGCCTGGGACACTGTCTGGTCCCATTGATGCAGTGTTTATTGCTTTGGAGAGGGCAGCTCTTACCTGAGCATCTGAGATGTCAGGGGGTGCAGCACTCTGCTGGGAGAAATATTTGCCCTTTTGGTGTGGAGGGGGGGTAGCAGTGAACCTGTCCACTAGGATGTTGGCAATGTCTGTGTGTTTGGTATTTCGTGTGACATCTTGGACTACCTCTGAGCATATCTGGGTATTACCACCCAGGTTCCTAACATAACTACAGAAAGCCTTGTGATTATCCTCAGTGTCTTGTGGAATCTTCTCTCAAAGATGCCCTTAGACAATCTTATGAGTGCCTGTAGTTGTCTTCTAATACTCATCAGTGATGCCTTCACATTTTGGGAGTTTGTTGTATCATGTAGTAGCTTCATCCTTCTATTGTATAGTTTGTTTATGGCTGGTGTCCAGCACACAGGACGTCTGCCTTTGGAGGATTGGGTCTTGCTTTCATTTGGGATTGCATGATCCATGAATTCCTGAATGTGTCCATAGAATGCCTTTATACAGGTATCTGCAGTCTGGTCCATATTTTCAACAGGCCTGGGGGCTTTGAAGGTTTCCACATCATTTATGAGGAGTGTGAACATGCTTGACATGAGTTGTTGACTGTATTTTCTGTGCAGGGGGTGGCCTTGGGATGTGAATATCCAGTGAGATTAGTTTATGGTCTGATCTTACCAGTGAGGGATACACTTCTGGTCTGGAGCATAGAGTCCCCATGTTGGTGATGATCAGGTTCAGTATGTTTTCCCCCCTTGTGTGAGTGTTAACAAGTTGTTCCATAGCATATTGGTATATACATTCTAGTAATCTGTGGGCTAGAGTGTTGGAGCTACAGTCATGCTCCCAGTCTATGTTTGGGTAGTTTAACCCACCCAATATAATGGTGTATGGACAGACCTACATATTTCCAACTGTTTTCAGGAAGGCCAAGTGTGGTTCTTGTGTTTGTGAGGGTGGTCTGTAGCAGGCTATAACCTGGAAGGCAGTTTTACCCATCGTTACCTGCATATGGATAGTCTCTGATGTTTGGTGCTTTGCCACCAACCTGGAGGTGTGGGTATCTTGGATGAATATCAATACACCCCCTCCTTTTGTGGTTTTGTGCAAGTTTTGGGCCTGAAAAGCATGGTATGAGGTATAACTTGGTAGTGCTGGAGTGCTGTTGGTAGCCCTGAATCCGGTATCTGTTACTGCACAGTTAGTGATGTTCTCCATGCTGAGGAATGTTTTGAGTGTGTGCATCATCAGGTTTAGAGTCCTGCAGTGGCATATATGACTGCTCACATGGACAGATGCCAGGTAAGTCATATGCAAAGTGTCACAGGCAACGTACATGTGCACAGGAGAAACAGTGACATTCTGTCAAGTGAGACATGAACATACATATAGTAAGCTATGCAGATGTCACTAGGAGTCTACAGAAGCTGTGTAACTCTGCATGGCAGGTCGGATCAGTATTCCAGGGTAACTGCAAGGAAACATGCATGCAAACATAGCTACTGTAAGCAGGGCTGCATGTAGTCCATTGTACAACAAACAAGCTGTACCACTATCAGTAGGTAACACTGCAAATGCTCACCAGCTGACATATGAATACCTATGTCACCAAAGGTGATACTTACCAGACCACGGACAAAAATGACATGGCCAGACATGCTGCATCCCACATGAACACATATCTCAAGCAACACAGACCTCACAATGTCAGTGTTCATAACAGGCACAGCCCATAAGGCCAAACACAATGTGTGACACACCAATAATAGGTGATGCCATAGTCAGACACACTGACGTCCCGCCCTCCAGACTGAGCAAGGTGAGGGTCACATTTAGCTACCTGTTGGGTGATAGAATGTGCCACATAACACAAGCACTCAGGTCACTCCACAGCAAGTACAAGTATGAGGCAGTCATTGTCCTTGCTGGTGTGAACAACCTGAGACGTACCTCCCTGGACCACATGGAAAGAGACACAGAGGAGCTCTTACATCACCCTCTCAAACTCAGGAATCCCACACAGCCTTCATGACGACACAGGAGAGTATAGATTTCTCTGCAAACACCATCATACTGGGTGACGTCAACTACCCAAACATAGACTGTGAACATTACTCAAGCCACAATACCCAAGCTCTAGGGTTCCCATAGTTCAGAAACTCTTTAGCTATGGAACAGGTAGTCAACATTCCCACAAGAGGGGCAAATATACTAGACCTGATCATCACAAACATGAGTACAAAATGCTCACCACTTGAAATATATCCCTCATTGTTGCAATCGAACCATATACTAATCACACTGGAGTACTGGATCCCCCACATATGCAAACCTCAAACACATCGATGTGTGTGTGGGAAATGCCCCTATTAGCAACTGTGACAGTACACTACAGGATGTAGATTCCCTTTTGAAACACTGATGATGTCAGCACTCTATAACTATATTACCTGAATTAATGCTCTCCAGTAATTCGTATAGCGCGCTCTGCTAATGCGTCTTTCTTCAGTGTCATAACATAGTTTGGTAAGGGGTTGAATCCTGCAAAGGGAATGTATGTGTGTTAATATGAGTGGGGCTTGTGTGTGAGCATAATGCTGTGAGGGAAAAGTGCCTTTTGCCAACTGGGAGAACACACTACAGGGTGCACATCCCTCTTCCTAAACACAGATGTTGTCAGCACCCTCTAAGTACAGCATTAGAAAGGATTTCTCCCACTAATGCAAATAGCACACTCTGCTAATGTGTCTGTCTCTAGTGTCATAACACAGTTAGGTAGGGGTTTGAATCTTGCAAATGGAAAGTATGTGTTTTAGTGTGGGTGGGGTTAGTGTGTGTGCACAATGCTGGGGGTGGGATGTGGCTTTTGCCAAATGGGGCTATGCACTGCAGGGTACACATTTCCCTTAACAAACAGTGATGTTGACAGCACCCTATACAAACAACATGACAACAGACAACTGCCAGTACTCAGTATAGTGCTACATGCTACTGTAACACGCACATGTACCAGAATATACCTAGATAGTGTTTTGAAGCCTGAATGTGGCAAGTGTGTGGATGTGGGATGTTTCTGTGTGTGCATTTCCGTATGGAAAACATGTTTGATGTGGCAATCAGGGTACCACAGCACCTGATGCACATTACACTTTTAAACTAATGAGGTTGCCTGCACCCTGTGAGTACAGGTAGAGAGGAGGAAATCGGTAGTAATCCACATAGTGCACTTTTCAAATGTGTACCTGTCATGTATTGACAGCTACTCATGTAGGGTAATAAATAATGGAAATGGCAGGTGAGCGTGTGCATGTGTGGGGGTAGCAGGTTGTGTGTAAATGCATGTGTGACAGAACAGATACATATAGCTGAATCTACAATACAGCACATGATGCACATTCCCATAGTCAATGGTAGCATGTGATGGTGTGCAGCTGGTACACTTTGGTAAGTAGTATGGGTGCAGATAACAATTCAGGACATTCATACAATTACTGCAGCAGGTATGCTGGGATATACACACAATCATAGTGGAACAGTGAACAGTTACCAACATGTTACTACTTATACACATCTATGTAGTCACCCTGTGCATCAGCACCGTGTTTACCTTTTCCTGCACTGATGTTGTAGTATGCAGGAGGTGGCACAGTGTCATCATATGCACAGGGTGTGGGTTAGGTATGCCCAAGCCAGCCACTGGTACCACCAATTGACATGTGTGTGTATGTGTGTTTGTGAGGGGCAGCACTACAGGGTGGACCAGTGTTGGTGCAGTGTGTGTGTGTGTGTGTATGTGTTTGCCCTAGGTGTTACATTTCTGCATGTGTGTAAGCACGCACACAGTCCCACATAATGGCTGCCATGTACAGGGTTTTGTGGACAGCCACAGACTGCACCTGTCAGGTCATCCAGATCAGTGTCTGTGGGCATGGACACGGTACCTGTGCCTGGCAGGGGTGCTACAGACCGTATCCGGTATTAACCCAGACTGGGTACTGTCATCGGAAGTGGGGGGGGTGTTGACTGGACACAGTTCCCTGTTGGGACTGTCTAGAGCCATGTGCACGTGGTCTCCTGGGGCGTCCTGATGACAGCACTGATCCAGCATTGCTGGGGCTGGTGCTGGCACTTGAGGTGCGTGAGTGGGCCTGTTGTCGTCCGCGGCCACTGCCAGCTGGTGCTGTTTGGAAAAAACCCAACAGTACCTCATCAAGAGGATCAAAGGGCTCAAACAGATGCTGTATGCTGCCCAGTTAAAGAAAATCCAGCTGGACTCAGTGGCATACTGCCTGTTCAGAGGCAATCTGTGCCTGCCATATACAGCCATGTCCAACCCAGAAGTAATGGACATGCTGCACCTCAGGAAATCAAACTCCCATATGGCCACACGCTCAGGAGACCTGAACCTTAGCACTGACATAAATAGGACATGCTGGAGGGACATATTCCTAACCCAGAGGTTCCCTTCACTCTGTAATGAACTCACAGTACAGGTTAGGCAGAGTCCCTCATTGACTCTCTTCCATAGGAATCTGGATGAGTGGATGGAGATCATAGTTGTACCCCGGGTATCACATCTATGTCACTGTTAGACAGAGGCACAGTATACTAACCTCAGAAAAGGGCATAGCAACATAAATTTTAATTGGGTGGCAAAAGACAAAAACATTCTACTAGGCTTATTAATGCCCTAGGGCAAATAGCCTAGTATGAACCTATGAACCTATGTGTACTGCTATAGTACTTCTGCCATATGTTGCATGTGTGTGTTGTGGGGGATGCGCAGGTAATGGCCAGATATTTCTGCACAGGCAACACGTCTGAAACACTCTGGGTGTTCATCCCTACATACTGTATGTGTGTTGCCATCCAACCCTGTGATGTGGACACACATTACTCAGCCTGGATATACATATCCCAACAACACCACGAGCACAGTACACTACCTTGCTATGTATGTATGTCATTACACAGTTATTCACTAGTTAGGACTGTGATGCTATCCATGCAGCCCACTGGGCCAGTGGAAGCCACAACACACACTGCTGGCCCCTTTGCAAAAGCTTACCACAGACATCCCACATAGTGCATGTAATGTGCACACACATATCTAACCCAGACCGTATGCACACCACTTATTTATCCTGTCCAGTGGACTACAGATACAGGCACATTGTATAACAATAGCAGGAGGCTACTGCAGCACAGGGCAGATTCACATGACGGCAAGGCATCTGTGGTCAGCAGTGGTAAGATGCTTCACATTCACCAAATGCACAGATATTGGCAACATTGTTGCAGACAGTTTAGGTGCAGGTATCCCCCCCCATTCTCCTACACAAGTGGAATTAGTTATCACAGATGACTGTAACCTCCCTATCATCTCACATGTCCAGGTGAGGGCCACCCTCAACACTGCAAAACACACAGCATCACTGTTACAAAATGGTATGCCTGGATGTGTGATACGTTCACCCCTAGAGGACATAGCACCACATTACAGACTGATATTAAACCCTGGCCATACTACAGGATATGTACCTGAACAGTGCCATACATACACAGTGGTTCCACACCAATGAGGAGGAGCCTCTACTGACCCTGGGAACTACTGCATCATATGCATAACTGGCCTTGTGTTCTAAGCTATGGAAGTTTTAAGTATGGACGACATGTACAGCAATATTACATATGTATATATATCAGGACTATGTACACACAACCTATCTCATGGACATACCTATAGATAATGAACTATGATACATTTGGAGGTTTCACAGTAAACACAGTATTAACCTGCTACTTTGCATTACCTGTGTTTGTGTCAGCTGTTGCTGTGTCAGTGGTGCTACTTGCTGTTTGCTGCTGCTGCTGCTGGTTTTGTTGCTGGCTGTCTTTATTTCTTTTTTTTTTCTTTCTCTGTCTCTCTCTCTCTCTTTCTCTGTCAGTTTTGTGCAATGAATGTATTGCATGTGTGGAGTGTGAGTACTGGATGCTTTTGTAGGTATCTGCATAGGTCCATGTGATGGCCTCTGCACCAATTGTAAGGCAGCATTTGCTAATTGCATGCAGCCAGTTGTGTACTGATTGCATGTCTCACTGTGATTTCAGGACAGTGCTATAAAAGGGTATGTGAGATAGGCATTGCCCTTTCAGATTGTAAGGGCATGGAACATGCTGGTATGCTGTCAACGGTGTTCTGTGAGTGTGAAGGTTAGTATGTCTCTCATGCTTCATGCTGTGTTGTAAATTCAGGTTGCTGCATTTCTCTCACCTGTTCCCTGTAGTGAGTGTGTATGCATACTGACACCTACAACTATATTTCATATGTATTGATATATATATATATATATATATATATATATATATATATATATATATATATATATATGTATATGTGTACATATACATACTTTCATATATGTACATTAGCTGACATTATTATGTACAAGCTAACAATTAGCAGGGCTGTTTCTGTTAACACTAAACTAGTATGGGAATCCAGTAATTGGGACAGTAAAAGTCTGCCTGACATGCTTTGTGTAGTACACATCCTATATTGCCTTTATCTTCATTCCTACTATTACATGTTCTAGTTATTTTAGCACTATATTCCTGTATGAGAGTCATGGTTTACTGGTAGGTCATACAGACTAGTGTTACAATGGTCTTGTGGTAGGGCCTACTAGTATGCTTTTATTTTGCTTTCAAATTGAGTACAGGGCCTATCAATCAAAGTGCTGGTGGCACCTTTAAGCAGTTAAAGGGGTTAGTAGGTCTCACAAGAGTCAGGCTGTGTTGCAGATTCTGGTTGCTGCATTTATCTTCACTGTTTCCTGTAGTGAGTGTGTATGAATACTGACACCTACCACTATATTTCATATGTATTAATATATATATATATATATATATATATATATATATATATATATATATATATATATGTGTGTACATATACATACATTCATATATGTACATTACCTTACATTATTATGCACAAGCTAACAATTAGCAGGGCTGTTTCTGTTAACACTAAACTAGTATGGGAATCCAGTAATTCGGGCATTAAAAATCTACCTGACATGCTTTGGGTAGTACACATCCTATATTGCCTGTATATTGATTCCTACTATTACATGTTATATTTATTTTAGCACTATTCTCTTGTATGAGAGTCATGACTTAGTGGTAGGTCATACAGGCTAGTGTTATTGAGGTCCTGGGTTCGCGACTGACAGTGGGAATTTATTTTTCTTTCAAAATGAGTACAGGACATGTCAATCAAAGTGCTGAAGCCACCTTTAAGCAGTTAAAAGGGTTAGTAAGTCTCACAGGAGTCAGGCTGTGTTGCAGATTCTGGTTGCTGCATTTATCTTCACTGTTTCCTGTAGTGATTGTGTATGAATACTGACACCTACCACTATATTTCATATGTATTAAAATATGTATATATATATATATATATATATATATATATATATATATATATATATATGTGTATGTGTACATATACATACCTTCATATATGTACATTACCTTACATTATTATGTACAAGCTAGCAATTAGCAGGGCTGTTTCTGTTAACATTAAACTAGTATGGGAATCCAGTAATTCGGGCATTAAAAATCTACCTGACATGCTTTGGGTAGTACACATCCTAGATTGCCTTTATATTGATTCCTACTATTACATGTCATATTTATTTTAGCACTACACTCTTGTATGAGACTCATGGCTTAGTGGTAGATCATACAGACTAGTGTTACAGAGGTCCTGTGTTCGAGACTGACAGTGGGAATTTATTTTTCTTTCAAAATGAGTACAGGACCTGTCAATCAAAAGTGCCAAAGGCACTTTTAAGCACTTAAAACCAGGTCTGTGTCGTTTGCGCGGAGCTCACGCATGCGCACTGGCGTTTAGCTCCGCGCACACAAGCGCACACCTGCGCTATTTTCTTTGAAAGAAAAGAAAAAGGGGTGACAGGAAAGTGGTGAAAAAGGGGTCACAAAGAGGGTAAAACAGTAGGGAAACAAGCTTGGAATTTGCAGGAAGGATGTAGGTGAGGCCCATAGCTGCCCATGTCTTTCTCAGCAACAGCTGTGCATTTGTATGCAATTTGGTGTGACATTTGGAAACTTCCACCCCTGAGAGAGGTGTCCAGACAACATTAATACCTGTTGTACAGTCAATTGTAATTAACAGTTTCGATGTCCAGTGGACATGTGTGCAACATGGACAGCTATGTATGGGGCGTAATTTTTTTGTCGGTACAGAGTGCCTTTTTTTTTTTTTTAATCAGGTGAGAGTGGTATGTCAGGTGAGGTAGTCGGTATAGCTGGGGAGGTAGGTTGGGTAGGTTAACAGACAAGACAGACAAGACGCATACAGGGGTGGTGTATGACACATGTGGGGGGGTTACACAATTGACGGGGACGGAGGTTGGGATATCCAGGGCACATGAGCCCACAGATGGCAACAGTGGAACTGATATCCCCACCCATAGGCAGTTGCCACTGTTCCTTCACAGCCCAGGATGGGGCTGTGCTGGGGGCTGTGCAGGCAGGACAACGGGCATGCCTGTAAGCTGTGCCACCCGGGCCTCAAGCTGGCATAGGAGCCCAAGAACAGAGTCTTGGATCTCCCTTCGCACCACAGACCGGACACCTTGGAGGGTGAGTGGACGAGCTCCTCCGGCCACGCTTGCAGAGGGGGGACGGGCCCCATCCCCTGCAGCGCTTCCACCTGAAGGTGGCACAGGGCCACCGGAGGAGGGTCCAGCCTGGGCACTAGTGCCAGGTGCAGTCGCCAGCTGAGGTGGGAGAGGTGGGTCCGCTGGGACCTGCCTTCCCAAGCGTTCTAGGTTTGTGAGTATGTTATGTTAGTTTGGGTTAGTGGCATATTATTCCATTCAAATTAGTTGTAACAGCATGCATTGGTATTCCCATTAAACAAACACCCAGATATTAACACCATTGAACAACGGGCATATCAATATCACATGCATTATTTGAATGGAAATACACAATCAAACAACATGCAGGGTTGATTAATGGCAACAGGCCATCAGGTTTGCAGGTATGAACAGGGCACATGCAACAACAGACATGCATATATTTTTGAAACAGGACAAATGTCCATGGTTAATGAAATGTTCACATACCAATATTTAGTGAGTGTTTTAATTTGCAGTTATAGGGTGGGGTGGAGAAAGAAAATGATGACACATTCATAAATTATACATTGATATACATTTGTAATAGAAACACAATTAACTTGTGGGTGATAGTTTCAAAATGATTTTTAATTGACTGTCATGCTAGACCTGTTACAGATACATCCCTATCCTAGTTATTTTGAATTTGATCAGATACATCATCCTGCTACACTTTGATGACAGAACAGGGGACAGCTATGGATGTTTAGTATGTCAGACAATCATTCATTCTATCTGCAAATTGTTGACTGTCATCACCATATACAGATTTTGGCCTGTACATTCAAGATTCAGACACACTGAAATCAGTTTGGGATGTTAAGTTTTAATTCCCACATGCATTTAGTTCTGTAGAATCACACTGAAGCCTATATATTCAGGAGTTATTACTACTTTATTCATTGATACATGACCCTTTCTGTCACTCTCACACATCCTGCAATTTCACAGTTCAGGTTGGCACTTCTAGGCTTTGTTCACATATTAGACCTGTGGTGATTCCAACACTTTCCAGCAGCCTCACTTCTGTCATGATTCAGCATTTCAACAGGGGATATATCTCACATGTGATTACCTCAGATTCTGAAGCTGTACTCTTGAGACTACTGCAGGTTATACTACATTTAATTAATGGTGGGACATCTGTATTACAGCACTATTTATTTCTATCAATTATATTTCCAGTTACACTTGCATACTGATGAACTTGTTGCAGCCATACCTGCAGACTTTCACCTGTTGCTTGCACATTATATTACTTTTAATCAATACACTGCAGTGTTCTGCTACATGCTACACTATAATATTTATTTACAAGTACTAGGTGGGGTTACTAACCTGCATGGTGGCGCAGCCGCACCAGCCTGCGGTCATATGCCCATCGATTCATAGAGCGGACACCTGCAGCTGTAATACAAAATGAGTAATATTGGACTACACATCTCCATGGTATCAGCTAGTTGAATTCCTTACATACATAAGTAAAATGTAACTTACTCAGTAGTGGGGCATTGGGCATATCCCGGGCCTCCTGGATTCATTGGGTCAACTGGTCTTCTTTCCGTCGCTTCAGGTCCACATGGTGGTGACGGACCTGCTCACCAGTACGTGGAATCCCAGTAGCACTAGTGAGATTATGAGCCAACTGGTCCCATGCCTCCGCCCTGTATGCTCCCCATGAGACCTGGCCCTGCATGAGTTGGGCCTCATGATGGTGAACTAGGAGCCAGACCATGTATCTGGACTCCTCAACACCCCACCGCTGTGCTCGAAAGCAACGTCCCTCCCCTACTCCACTCATTCTGCCTGCAGGTCTATTCTACAATCGTTTCTGCTGTGTATTCCTGCCTATGGGGCTTATATATGCCGATTTTCCCGCACATTTCTATGATTGGCCGTTTTGGAATTGTATCTACTTCACAGAAACTGCTTTATCATGCTCCATTTTGGATTATATCCTATATATATATATGCTATTTCTGCATTTCTAAGTACTGCTGTCATGGCTTAGTGGTTTAGTACCTTGACTCTAGTGCATGGTATCCTGGGTTCGAATCTGACCACTGATTTTTAATTTTCATGACTGTCTAGAAATGAGTTGAGGACCTGTCAATCAAACATGCCAAAAGCACTTTTAAGCACTTAAAACCAGGTCTGCGCTCGTTTGCGTGGAGCTCATGCATGCGCACCAGCGGTTAGCTTGTGGGCGTGGCGCGCACCTCTGCGCAAACGGTGTGCGCTGGGTTAAATCTTAATTGGCTAGTAACACGCATGTTAAGCTAAGCACAGCTAGTTGCACACAGTTTGAGCCTGTTAAACCACTGCTTAGCTACGGGCAAGCAATTTGTAGCCTTTGAAACACTACTCAGCTACAGGCACTCTGTCTCACAGCAGCTTAGCTATCACTACATTTCTAAATAATTTTATTATTGTATTACTTGAAATATATGCTCCATTTCATTCCATTTTACAAAAGGAAATACTTTTACATTTGTACAATACTGTCAGGGGCCTTTTTAGTGCTTATTTACAAAAAAAAAAAGGTTGTTGTGTGGGCTCGAACCTTGCCTGCTCTTCAGCCGACAACTCTACCGCTAAGCTATTACTTCTTTGCTTACTTTGCATATTTAGTTCTTATATCCTTTTCCACTGATTGCTAACTGCAGTTGCGCTAGTAGCACACCCGCGCACACAAGCGCACACAGTAGCAAACATTTACTGGGTTTAAAAAAAATAAAACAGTTTTTATTTTCATTTTATAACATCTGTTCACTTTTTACATTGCTAGTCTGTGGAGGCATGTGTTGTGTAGTGTGTTTATTCACATTTCCATGGCCTCTCTCGTGGCTGTTTACTTTCAGCCATTCTAGACTTCCGGGGGCGTGTCCGCTTGCTGGGCTTAGCCTACGGACACACCCTCTGCTGTCTTACACGGACCGTGTAAGAGTTACGGTGTGATTCAGCATGCCTCATACACCTCATGCATATGCATGACATGCTGACATCACACCGTTTAACTGCAGCCTCCGTGTAAGAGTTATAACTCTTACACGGAGGCTTCCTGAATCTGGCCCATTGTTAATTGGTTTTCTATTTAACTACAGGTTTTGGCTCTTAACCCACAACATTTCTACTTTCTTCTTGAAATGCATAAGCAAGCTGTCAATCCTCCAGGTAGACTAGCAGCTTCAGTAGAGATTTTTTAACTGATATGCTTTCAGATTTTTTTAGAAGAATGGTCAGTATTCATAGAAATATTATGGACAGCACTATCTGAAAAATGCTGTTGTGCTCTGTAACAAGGCCATGGTATTCTGTGGCAGAGCAGTAGCTGACTCTTCTTTGGCACAGTGCCATGCCCGATCTGGCTGCTGCTCCTTCCCTGAGGAGCAAGCCATTCCTATGCCCTTCAACAGCAATTTCAGGAGCAAAAAAACAAAGGTCCTGATCTCTTCTTTTAAAACTGTAGCAAGGCCACTTACTACAACTTGCCTGCAGTCCTGGCCACAAAAGTAGTATTCAGAAATGCTGTTACAAAAAAATACTTAAACTGCATTACTGATCAACTGGCATCTCCCAATTATGCCCAATAACACATTCATCCTACCCTAGTTTTGTCTCTGAACTGCATTTCAGAGAGCAGCATCTCATTAGCAGTTCAGTGTCATGTCACTGAATCCTACACTAGCATTTTTAGAGTTAAGCATGCTCATGCTCCACTTATTAATCACCACCTACTGACTGACACACACACACACACACACACACACACACACACACACACACACACACACACACCAGATAGCTTTGCCATACTTAGCTCCTGCCATAGAAGTAAATTGGCACATGTGTCAAAAGATGGCATGCACTTTCTTCACTTCTCTGCACCAATAGCAAGGTAAAGCAATTATTTGCATCACTTTACCACAGTATTCTGATACCAGTGACATTTCTGAGGAAGAGCACTTAGATGACTTGCATTGGTTGCTGCTCTGGACTGTTGCATTCACACGTGGCCTTTGCTAGCAAGATTACTGTTGCTGTAAAAAATAATGATCTCTGAATCACTGAAGCATTATGCACTGTACAGCACTGATGAGAGCAAGATTGCACAAAGTGTTATGCATTTCTGAATCCTAGGAAATGTAGTACGTTGTGCATAGTTGTATTCTAGGACACATCTCTTGCCTTGACTATATTTAATGAGACCTACCTTAAAGGACTATACAAAATTTTTACAACTTATGGAAGAAATACAGATATAAAAAGACTGGTATATCTGACCTTTGGATGTTAAGATTATATGCACCAACACCCCACACAGTGGAGGCCTGGAAGCCTTGCGCTACTAGCTTGGGAAGCATAATTAATACCACTACTTGTTTAATAATTTTCTTGTCAGTTTTACTCAACATGCATTGACCAAGGACATTTTTTATTTTGGTAGTCAGTGTTACTTGTATTTACAATATGCTGACTTATTTATTGGCTACCTGGAAGAAATTATGATTTATGATTCTTGCCATAATAGTTAGTTAAAAGCAGAGCTCCGGCATTATTATTTACATGATTGCCGGCTTATTTGGAA
>NC_056731.1:432711065-432818565 GCF_019279795.1 Protopterus annectens | reverse complement strand
TAAGGGGAAACAGAAGGCTTCCTTTAGTTATTATGCTTTGTGTGTTACTTCAGTGGTACATTATATACTGCACAGGGATGCATAAGTGTAGCTAGACTGCAATAGATTTACCCTCAAGGTAATGTACCCTCACTGGAAGGTCGCAACAACTTTTCAGGAGGACATAGCACTACGAGGATAGGGAAAGTTGCAGCAGCAGCAGTCTTTAAGTGGAAACCGTTATCATTTAGCTGTTAAACTGGATATGAACTTAAAACACATGTTTGTGTCAGTCTTTAGAAAATATTGATATTTTGGCATATTACTCTGAATGCTTCTCATTTCAGTAGATGCTATGGTTTCTGCTGTTCTGACCTTTGTGGATTCATACTTATAGCATGCGTTGTGTGTATTATAGTAAAGGTCATTGTGGTGTCTTGAAAAAAAGTATTTAAATCTACTCACATGACTTCATGTAGCTGATTTAGTGTGAAGTAGACTGTTAAGGAAGGCAAAATGTGTACTGTGAAAAATGTTAGGAGAATCATGGATGTATCCATAGCAACAGTACCTTAGCGATTTATTACTCTGTGATACTTAGAGAGCTGTCCATCTGATAAAGGTGCAGGTCCTCAGTACATAATGCAGTTGTAGAAAAAATAATGAAGGCCTGTCAAAATCAGTGAGTACACTTTTGTGAATAAGCACATTATTTTGCATTCAGGGGGTTGAGAACAAAAAAGAGTTTCAGAAGAGAACTATGAACTATAAAATGTTCTGACTCATTTTCTGTATCTGTACATAGTAAAGTATGTATAGTTCCATGCAAATCAAAATTAATAGTAATCACAGTCATTTGAATATAAGCAAAATTGCAGTGTTCTCTCAGAAATAGGTTTCTTTAGCAGAACTATATTTTGTATTGCTTGAAGTACAAATAAATTATTGTCATTACCTCTAATGGAATATAACAATGGTCTATGTGACCCTATTTTATGAAGAATATTTCTAAAAGCATGTAAAAGTAGTTTATTTTAATGTCAATAGCTAAGGATGTGAAAAAATGTAGCTACATTAAAACTTTTTGGAGTGGTAGAAATTAATTTTGACCTTCAGTGGTTAGGATCATCAAGCACTCATTAAATACTCAATATTACCAACGGCTTTTTACATGCTTACATCAAAATAAATCCTTATTGGACAGCCCTGTCAAAAGAACTATATCTTTATCAAAATGGGTTGTTAAAAATCCAGCAATTTCATTAAATAATACATGTCACATAAAATGCAAATCCCACAGCAACCAAATAGTAAAGGGCTCATCAGTACTCATTGTATTTTATTGCTTTATTATTTTAATTTTGGTAACAGATTATTTTTGTGATTGCACACCAGGACAGATAATGTAAGATTTATTTATCTGCAAAGGTAGCCGAAGTTTGAGAGTACACAAGTTCTGTTGTGAATTGTTGCTGCTGACTTGCACAGTACCAGCTGCAACAGGGCTTATAGAACTGGAGCTCTAATCATTTGTATTCTTACCTGCACAGGCTAACATTTTGACCTAAGTTTAGTTCAATGTTAGGATAATCACCTCTCAACTGGAAAAGAATGGGCAAATGTGTTACTTGTAAAAACACCTCATCTGATGAAGAGTTGTTTGATCTTGAATGAATGCACCAATACGACTGGACATTAGACTTTAAACAAACAAAAATTCAGCCAAGGGTAGCTACAAGCAAGATGTGATGAAAAAAGGGCAGTTAGATGCCAGTGACCTGGGATTTTTCAGCAATTGGATAGCTTTAAGAATAAATTATAAACAATATAAGGTATGTAACTTGTGTATATTTACCAGATAGCCTGAGTAAACATTTTTGACTGCTGGGTATTTCTATTAAGAATCTGGTTATTGATGAAACAATTTATTGTTGGATGAATGCGATAATTTCCAGACTATTAGCTATGATTTTTAGATTATATAAGGCAATTTCTACTGACTGGACTACTTCCTGACTCTGTTTAGCAACTTGCAGCTGTGGTGGAATAATAAAACTTATAAACAAATATGAAAGGACAATTTCTGTATCTTTTATTTTAATGTGTTGGCATTATCTTTAAATGTGCAAAGTCTTGACTAATATTATTGATTAATTGTTTTTTATTGAATTTGTTGGATTTATGTCCCAGACCTTATTGGCTAAATATTAAGACTTCACTAATGTTTGGTTTTTGGGAACAATTTAGGCAAGATTATGGTGAAAAAAAAACATTGTTCACAAGACTTCTACAACTGCCAATATTGCTAGTTAACTGGACTGATGAGCAAATTCTTACAGAATATTAAGTGAAATTCCTAAGCTTGATTTTTTCCAGTACATTTGCATAAGACAGAACAGCAAAGCCAGTTGTTTGCTATCAAAATTCAATACTAATCAACTTCTTTCACAAACTAGCTGTTCTGGTGGCATAGAGGGATAAAGCCCTGACTAAGGCCCAGGTGACCAACGATTAGGGGGTCAAGCAACTGACAAAGTGGTAGGAAGGGATGGGCATTATCATCACTTGGAGTGAGGGCAGTCCTGTGGTTATCTCTAGTGATGACCCTTGGTGGAAGCTGCGGATGTCACTACTAGTGGAGTGTCTTAAGGGGGAATAGGGTGGGGACATGACTTAACTTAGGAGGTGAGTGAAACCAAAACAGTTCCCCTTTAAAATCTTGAGTTCCGAAAAGTTTGAAGCTTACAAGATTGAGTCCAAAATGTCTGAAACTCATATGCTTGAACTGGTAAAAAGGAACAGAAAAGTGTTTCTTTTTGCCTGAAGCTGAATTGTGTGGATCACAACACAGTGGAGACTATAGTATTGATCTTTTCTCTACTGTAGTGCAGTCTTGTAGTTGGAATATATAAGTAGTGGGGGATGTGGGAGTTGTAGGGGAGGTTGGTCCCCTGCAAGAACATGTGTTTTGTGGGATTTTCTTGTTTGTGTTTTTTCAAGCTTACAAAAATTGAGCATTTGTTTCAGTCTTGTAATCTTCAAGATTTGAGGATTTTGATGGTTTAATATAGAACCAAGTAAAACGCTACACATCCCCATTGCACAAACATCTTCCAGATTATACCATGGAAACGTAAGGTGGTGGAAACGGACTAGGTCAAAAATAAAAAAAACAGCAGATGTTGATAGCCTGCCCCCCCCCCCCCACCATACACAAGTTCAATGTCAGCCTCAGCCCTATCAGATGATTCCAGGGGTCAGAGGTGGCTGGTAGTCCTGGTAATAGACAAGGGACACTAAGTAGGGTGCCATAGGAAGATGCAAAAGGGACACCCCCCTATAAAAAAGCTTCTAAAAACTGCAAGCATGCCTTGCAGACATAGTCATATATAGCAATATTTCAACCAGGGCCTTGTATATTCCACTGAACAAGAAAAACAGAGATGTAGTTACTTGAACTGAAATCCCTGGCTTTACACAACACCAGCACTGACATAATATGCAAGTGCTTTATAACAATATTAAACATGGCAAAATACATATCATTTCATTTTACTCACTGTTAAATAAGCAGATAATTTTGAAAGTGCCTTTCTATGGGATTTACAAGGATTGTTACTAAGCAGTTATAGTACAATACAGAGGAAGATGGGATGAAGGTGTTGGCTTGTTTTAGACATATTAACTGCACTTGATGTGCCACTTCCTGGTTTGTAGGTCACACAAGCAACATGGTACAAAGCCCCCTTCCCACAGTTTTGCATGACTGGCCAAATAATATAGTTAACAGTGTTAAATAGTAGGCTGATAGACCCGTGATATGTAAAAACTCAGCACACTAAATGAAAAAACTAATGAAATAATTCCATAATCCTGCTGTAGTGCAGTTAGTTTTCTATAAGAATAATAAAACGGGCTCACTGATTTTTTCCTTTTCTGCCACCACATATGCCATGGCAACCATGCAACTACATCAGTACCATAAAACAGTAGAAACTGTACAGACACAGGTACATAGTCAATAATTCATTTCAGCACACTGGCATATAGTGCATCCCAGAGCATGTAGATCACTCCACAGGTTGCGTGTCTACACAGGTCAGAGAAATAGCATAACAGCCACAGATTAAATAAAAGGCAGAGTGATAGTGACATTATACATCACAAAGGAATTTGTCAGGTTTCAAGTGCCAGGTCATGTGCTGCATAAAGGGATGCATGTGTTGTGTTGTCTCCTAACTGCTCCAATGTGCATTTTCATAGACATTGAGTCTCATATCCAACTTGAATAGTGCATAAAATGTCAGCAGCTCATACTCAGCTATAGCTAACTGTTGATATCCACAGGAATGAAGGAAGGCAGGATGTGTACAGGAGTCACTGAGTATGGTTTACAAAGCCTTGTAGCACATGGACATGTTAGTCAAACTGGGTGAACACCATGTGCAGTGGGCCCAGTGCAGTACAAGCAGTGAATGGCTTCAGTGTGCATTGCGGGACCTGACAAGTGTACTAGCACTGGGGTACCTAGCAGATTATGGTACATATCAGCTGTACAATCTGCTCGCAGTATCACTGACCAATGAGTAATATGCCTCAATATTAAAGTATCCAAAATGGTTTTCCTGCACTAGTTTGAATGTAAACTGGATGAGTTTCAGATCATAATTTTTATTACCTAATTTTGAACTCTTCATTTGAATTTTAAAATGAAAATCACTGCCAGTATAGTTTTGCTTTGTTAGTTTGCAGGGATTCAGTTGCTTGTTTATTTCTATTATTTTGTTCATCTTGGTGGTTTTGCAACTGTGGAGTTAGTATGATGAAGTAATAGGGTATGGCATAAACCCACCCACATAGGGGTTACAAAGAGGCTTTCCCTTCGCAAAAAAATGTACTTTATATATTTTTTTCAAAGATGTGAAATGGTAACCATTTATTTTTTCCAGTGAAATCTTCAGCTATATATTCTCTAAATGAAGCATAGGGGAAGTGCTCATGTCATTATGAAGCTACTGAAATTTGCTCAGCATGACTGAGTAGCAGCACCATGTGCATTACACTGTATGATAGGGTACCAGTGTCATGTGTGTTACACAGTGCTATAGGGTAACAGTGCCACGTCCACTACACAGCATGATAGAGTACCAGTAAATATGCATTACACAGTGTGCTAGGGTACCTGAGCCAAGTGCATTACACAGTATGATAGGGTACTACCGCCATGTGCATTACACAGTATGATAGGGTACCGATGCCATGTGCACTACACAGTATGAGATTGTACCGGTGCCATGTGCACTACACAGTTTGATAGGCTGTCCCCATGTGTACTACACATTATGATAGGGTACCATCACCATGTGCACTACACAGTATGATAGGGTACCATCGCTCTGTACACTACACAGCATGATTGGGTACCAGCACCATGTGCACTACACAGCACAATAGGGTACCAGTGCCATGTGCACTACTCAGCACAATTCAGTACTGGCGCCATGTGCACTGCACAGTATGATGGGGTACCGGCACCATATGCACTACACAGTATGATAGGGTACTAGCCTCATGTGCACTACACATTATGATAGGGTGCTCGCACCATGTACACTACACACTATGATAGGGTACTGGCACCATGTACACTACACAGTATGATAGGGTACCAGCAACATGTGCACTACACAGTATGAAAGGGTTCCAGCAGCATGTGCACTACACAGTATAATAGGGTACTGACACCTTGTACACTACACAGTATGATAGGGTACCAGTTCTATGTGCACTACACAGTATGATAGTGTACCAGCAACATGTATACTGAAAAGTATGATAGGGTACCAGCAACATGTGCACTAAACAGTATGATAGGGCACCAGCGCTAGGTGCACTACACAGTATGATTATGTACTGGCACCATGTGTACTACATAGCATGATTGGGTACTAGCACCATGTGCACTACACAGTATGATAGGGTACTGGCAGCATCTGCACTACACAGTATGATAGGGTACCACCGGTATGTCCACTACACAGTAGGATAGGGTACCAGCACCATTTGTACTGCACAATATGATATACTGGCAGCATGTGCACTACACAGTATGATAGGGTACCAGTGCCATGTGCATTGCATAATTTGACTGGGTCCCTGCACCATGTGCACTACATAGCATGATAGGATACTAGCACCATGTGCACTACACAGTATGATAGGATACTGGCAGCATGTGCACTACACAATATGATTTTGTATTAGTGCCATGTGCACTACACAGTATAATAGGGTACCAGCGCCATGTGCACTACATAGCATGATTGGTTACTAGCACCATGTGCACTACATAGTATGATAGGGTACTGGTACCATGTACACTGCATAGTATGATAGGGTATTGGTGCCATGTGCACTACACAGTATGATAGGGTACCAATGCCGTGTGCACTACATAGTATGATAGGGTACTGGTGCCATGTGCATTACACAGTAAGGCATCATGAAGAGAAAAGTGTGTATGTAATATGAGCACCAGCAGTTAGAAGAACAGCAGTAGCAGCAACAGCTTGCAGTCTCCTCATGTGCAGCAATTGCTCTCAGTACCTCCTGTACAAATCATATATAATATAGTCAATTATGACACATTTCCAATAATAATCACATTGTATGTTTTGAGACATGATGGTCAAAAATTTCAGCTCAGGGGCAGAATAAAGTGATGCTCAAGAGGTGACTCTTGACTACCAATATCAAGAACATCTAACAAGCAAGTTATTTTTGGAAAGAAGTAATCATAATTCTTTGTAGTACATAGTTCTTTAGCTGCCCCAGTGTACTACTTGTCACAGACATAAAGTATAGGAGTACAAAGTGCTTCATGGCATTGAAAGCATACACATGGCAGCCAGATCTTAAGTGTCCCTCTGATGAATGAAAGGCTGATAAAGCTTTTATACACTTCAGTCTACCGTGTGTGTGTGTGTGTGTGTGTGTGTGTGTGTGTGTGTGTGTGTGTGTGTGTGTGTGTGTGTGTGTGAGAGTGTGTTTTTGTAATAAATATATATGTATGCAGTTTTAAATATTTATAACCATATGACTACATGACATTTCCCCTAAGACTCATTTAGACTAAACTGAAAATATCTAAAAATTTAATCTAAGACTCATTTCATCTAAAACGCACTTAATTACAATGTTTTGCTTCTTTTTTTTTTACCCCTTCTTTCACTCTCACAGCTGTACCAATGCCCCTCATTCTTTGCTGTATCTACTGATCTTCCATTCAACCCCTGGTCCAGTTTCCATATTTCAGCCAGGGGCACTGAGGATCTTAAGGAAGTGTTGAAGAAGGGTCATTGCTGTTCCACTTCAAGTTGTTTTTTTATTTTATTTTATGACCTACCTCTGCTTCACACTTTTCCCTCTCTCTTGCAGATTCTGTTGGTATATCTGAGGGGCAGGTATGCATTAGAGACATGCATCATATCTTCCCACCTTCGTGGCTGCTCAGTCATGTCTATACCCATTCCCCCTTTTAGACCAGTTTCTCAGTGCCCATAATGGATTATCACCAGAGATATCCTCAGGACCACCTTCCCTTCCAAGTATGCTAATGCCTATCCCATTCTGCCACACTGTCAGTCACCCAAACTGCTAATCGAAACTGGCTTGGCTGTTTTGTAGTCAGGCCTTTGTCCCTTGATGTCATCCTAGTGGTGACTTAGAAAAGTGTAGCAGGCTATAGAGAATTAATATTGGTGCGGTTTAGCATATTAGGGTGATATAAATTACAAAATAAATTAGTTTAGTGCACCTTGTTAATGCCCACCCACAAGTATGTGCATCAGTAGTGACGCATTGTATTTGGTGTTTTCTGTTCTCTCTGTGGTTGTGCAACCATGGAGTCAGAATATTTAAACAAGAGGTGGTGAGTGGGGGTAAAGCCCTCTTCATAGTGGTGCAGGGTGGCTTGCCCTCCTGCAAAAAAGAAGTTTTTAAGGAGTACTTGCTGTGTATGAAGTTTTAAATGTAACGTGAGTTAACTAAATGTGCTTTAGATTAAATGTATTTACAATGTAATCTTTAGATGTTTTTTGATTAGATGAAAAGTTTTTTAGTTAGAACATAATGCATGTGTGGCTCTTCTCTGAATGCCTAATATGCAACACACTCCAGCTAGTACTGGACTGTTGTATTAGTCAATTCCAACCACTCAGAAGAGGGTCTATATTAGAACACCAAACTTTCAAAATTTTGAGTGTTCTAATATCGAACCCTATTAATCGAAAATTTAAAACATCGAACATACAGAACAGGAAATTTTTTCCTAGGGAAAAAAATTGCTGTTCCAAAACACATACACAACACAAGCACACCAAACAAACAGCAATCCACACACATATACCTAAACTTTTACACCTAACCCTACACTAAACTATACATACACCACTAACTATCCACTTATCTTAACCCAAACCCTAACCCTAATGTCCGTCACTATTGCAGAGTCACCTCACCCACGCCCTAACCCTAACTCAAACTCACCTACCCCACCCTAAACCTCACGTCCACACAATCGCACACTTACCTGACCTGCGCCCTAACCACAACTCACCTAACCCAGCCTAACCCTCACGTCCACACAATCGCACACTTACCTGAACCCAACCCGTAACTTTCCACCACAGCACTGAAAATACCAAAGCAACAGAAATGGACAACTGAATTATTTCCCTAGGAAAAAAATTGGTTTTCTGTTTCTTCGATATTTTCAGATTTCACTGAAAATGGGTCAATATTAGAACACTCGAAATTTTGAAAGTTCTGTGTTCTAATATAAACCCCCAGAAGAAATTTACAAATGTTATGCACTTCCCCATACATTCATTTCTCATTACAAAGTAGATGTGGTCTCCCAGGCAGGGCTTCCTTTGGTTCCACGGTTCTGAAGAGTTTGTTCCAATGAGCCACCCAGGACTGAGGTGCTAGGGACGCTGTCCCATCCAGCAGGAATGAAGGTGAGATTGGACAACAATAAGTTTTTACTGATTGTTTTTTTCTGTGTGACCTTCTTACTCTTTGCTTTAGTTTGTTAGTTGGGATATTTTGCAGTCACCCTAATGGTAATGGGCATCAGCTGGGTATAGCAGCCCTGTGTTTCTTATGCTTAGTCAAACACTCTGCTTGTGCTGTGCTGATGAGGTCATAACAAGGCCAAAATATGTATATCCACAGCTAATGGGATTTGGCTTTCTTGGCCTGAAATTGTCCATTAAAACAACTTAAAAAGAAAAAGTCATGGGCATTCAGAATCACCGTATAGCTGAAACACTCAATGTTCATAAGGATCATTTGCATATATCCCATGTGCCTATGATACAAGAGGTCCGAGAGGTCACTCAGTGGAAGTTCTAGCTTGGCTGGAGTTTTCATTTAGTTTTTATTGATTGTTTTTTCTATGTGACATTCTCACTGTTTGTTAGTTGGGATATGTTGCAATCACCCTAATGGTAATGGGCATCAGCTGGGTATAACAGCCCTGTGTTTCTTATTCTTCATCAAACACTCGGCTTGTGCTGTGCTGATGAGGTCAAAACAAATCTAAAATATGTATATCCACAGCTATTGGGGTTTGCCTTTATTGGCCTGAGATTGTCTATTAAATTGACTTAAAAAAAACTCATGGGCATTCAGAAGCACCATATAATTAAAACATCTGATGTTCATAAGGGTTATTTGTATATATCCCATGTGTCCCTGATACAAGAGGTTTGAGAGGTAACTCAGTGGAAATTCTACCTTGGCTGTAGTTTTCATTTAGTTTTTACTGATTATTTTTTCTGTGTGCCCTTCTCACTCCTTGTTGTAATTTAAAACTTATAGATATCAATGCCCAGGGTGAATAAATACCTTTGGAAAGTACCCCTTTATAGACAAGCAGAGTCTGATGGTCTCTGCACTAAAATAATAAGAGTTTCCAACACACTCAAGTTCATCTGCAGCTCATCATAAATTGCTGATGATCTCTCCCTCTTTTGCTCTCTCTCTCTCTCTTTCTCTCTCTCTCTGTATCATGAGCCATTTTTCCCAAAATATGGAGAACTGCCAGCATTACTCCTTTACCCAAAAAAGACATACACAATGAAGTAGACTCTTGTAGACCAAGCTATTCACATTAAAAATTATATAAATGGTCATTAGTAGATATATTAAAAAATCATCTCAGCTCCTATGGTCTTTAAAGTAATTGACTCTATGGATTTATAAATGAGCATAGTAGATCCAAAACATTACAGAATCTTTACAAAGAAAAGCTAAAAAGAATTATATTTCTTAAAATTAGCCAAGGTATTTGATTCACTAGCTCTCACAGTTTAAGAACTCCAAATGTATGACCTGCAGAAAATTGATCTAAACTGGTTCAGTAGCTATCTATGGCATAGAACATTCATCGTTCTAATAGAATAAGGACCCCTCATCTAGCCAGCCACTAATAAAAGGTCTTCCTCAAGGGCCAGTATATTAATCATTGTAAATCTCATTATTTCTAATTATAGTACCAATAATCATCAGCTGCAGCCACAGTGCATCTGTTGCATGTATGACACAATCTTCTGGGAAAGGCAATAAGACTACATAAAACTTATTCCTTGTTGGAATAACAGTTTATATTTCATTTTCCATGATTAGACAAACTATGCTCTTCTGTACTAACAAAATGCTGACAGGAGTAAGACAGAACTACTATATATGTATACCTGATGTATACCTGAAGGGATTTAGTTGACAGCAGTGAATACCTTTAGTTCCTTAGGAGGGGGTTTCATTTCTATCTTCCTTTCTGTAGTTTCTCTGTCCATAGGAAATGCTATTTCCAAAGTCATAGGTCTCCTTACCACAATGCACTTACATTTCTCCAAAAGGAATCATTGGAAAAGGAAGCAGTTCATCCTATCACCGCATGTTCAAATTCCCATTTTACAGGATCTTAATTCAAAGAAACTATTAAGTTAGCAACGGACAGTGTAATACAAAATCTGACATCTTGTCAGAGGAACCCTTTCTGGAAAAATCAGTGACCATGTATGAGGCCCATAATATCACATACCATAATTCTCAGCAGCTTAATAAAGTGCTCAGGTTAAATCATTGCTCATATCTACACAAAAATAAAAACAAAATGGGTACCTACCCAGTTGGACTTTCCAATTAATCAAATGTCAATAAACAAATAAAAATATTACTTTTGATTTTTCTTATGGTACATATGTAGACTTTTTAGTGCGTTGCTTGCTTGGAATTTCTTCATAGATGTGGGTTAGTAATTTTACTATACTACTCTTAGCAACTCTGAATGTGCATTCTCTTAGTTATCTCAAAATCCATAAAAAAGGGGTCACTCTATATTCATAAGCCGCGGTGGTGCAGGTAAGCTGCGGTGGTGCAGCTGTAGTGTTGACGCCTCACAGCAAGAGGTTCTCCCATTCGATTCTCGGCTGGAGTGCCTTCTGTGTGGAGTCTGCATGTCCTCCCCGCGGTTGAGTGGCGTTCGAAAGACATGCGTGAATGGGTGTGCCTTCGTTGAAAGTTGTGTGTTGGGCTGGCACCTCGGCACTGTAAAAATCTACTGCCAATCATTAGCAGACCAGAGTTCCACTGTGGCGACCCCTAACTGGGAAAAGTCAAAAGAAGAAGAACAACAACTCTCTATATTCATATTTTTTCTCTAAACTATGGAATTCACTACCTCTAGAAACCAGGACTATGCCTGGCCTAACCCACTTTAAAGACTCTTTAAAAAATCATCTCAAAAACACATGGCTCTGCTCCTAATGTTCAGCTCTTCCTCTTCTTCCACACTAGCTTCATCCTCTTCTTCTGTCCCATCTCACTCCTTCACAATGGACTTCTCCAGAACTATCATCTAGTTACACAACCTTCCCTTTTAAATAATAGAAGGTGGCAACCATGAAGTAATTAGTGGACAATGAGTACAACATAGTTAATTGATGGGATAGTAAGTAAATAAAATATAATAAGGAATTTCTAAAAGGTGCAGATATTTGATCTAACAGACTTTTTACCTGCCAATGGTTTTTAGACTGTTCTTGGGCTGGCCGTTGGCCAAGTGGTGTTCTGATTCTGGTGCTTTTGTTCTTGGCTGGTACGCTTTTTTGTTACATGGCTTGGAGTATCCTGTTTAGGGATGTGAGTGTTGTTTGTTAATGATTTTATCCTCTTAGCTTCAAGTGATTGTGATGTCTGGCATATGCTTGTTGGTTCACTGATGACATTGAAACAGCTAGGATGAGAATCAATATTGCCAAATCAGAAGCCATGGTTCATTCCTGGAAGAGAATAGATTGTTCCCTACAGAACAACAGGAGGAGGAGAAAGTAGCTATCTCACATGGAGGTGTTTATCAGTCGTGGGGTCATGTTCACAAATGAGGATAGAGGGGAGAGAAGGGTAAGGAGATGGGCCAGGGGATGGGTGCGGCAGTGGATTATGATGGTAAAGCAAAAGCAGAACCTTAGTATAAAGCTCTGAATTTACAACTCAGACTACACCCCTGACCTCATCTGTGGTCACCACCTTTGGGTAATTACTATCTAATGCAGATGTATGTGAAGACTAGAAGACTACAGGCCTGGTAATGCCTGGTACCCTTATAAAAGGGAGAGCAGAAAAAATCTGGGGTACTACAAGCCTATTAACTTAAGAGCAGTGGTAAGTCAGAAAGTCATAGGCAGAGATCCCTGAGGGGGGTTGGTTGGTAGCCTTTCAAGAAGACAGTTCTGATTATTACATGACTGTATATGAAAATCACTTGTAAACAGGTGGCTGTGTTTGAACATTGACACATGAGTGTTTTGGAAATATTAATGTTTTTCTTGTTAGCTTGGAAGATTGCGAAACTTATACTGGGAGACTAAAATTACACTACTTAACAAAATTACAAACAACACCAAATTTATAGAGCTGATAAGTATATTATGTCAGAACATAAAAACTGTTGTGGACTATAAAAGATGTTGTGGACCACAGTTGTGCAGTTTGTCAGTGCTAGCTAACTATACATGCAAAAGTCTGATAGAATTCAAAGCATTACAGAAACATATGAATCTGAAACCTTAGTGTTATGTTACATAAGATGAATTAAATAAAACATGAAAATATAAACCTTAAGTGACATATCACCAGTTTTGTGTGATGACCTGATACCGATAGAATGAAAACAGCTAAAAACTTCACTGGGTGTGAAATGGTCTAAACTGCATATCAAGCAGGAGCAGCCTTAACGCCTTGGGAATGGCCCTTGAGGCCATGGCAGCATACCCTTATTCACTTTGTGGATCCTTTAATGGGCTCCTTGGTCCTTACAGGAATAGTTGCAAATGTAATAAGGCATGGAATAATCTATGAGAAGTCAACAGCATCTAAAGACAATGTTTTTCAAGAAATGGCTGCCTGAGCTAATAGTTGGTAGAAATAGCCCATAGTTCTCATCAGAAGAATTGGAACCATTTGTTCATAGGCTCATAGGTAGGTACTAGGCTATCTGCCCGAAGGCATTTATAAGCCTAGCCAGAATGTGTTGACTTTCGCCGCCCTCTTAGATTAGTTCCCTGTGCCTCTGTCCTGCAGAGCCACTGAAGTGATTCCCCGAAGTAAACTTTCTGTTTCCCATCCACTCATGAAGGTTTCTCTTGAAGAGTGTTAGTGAGGAGCTCTGCCTAATGTAGATTGGAATCTTGTTCCAAAGCATGGGAAGTCTCTGGGACAGGAATTTATCCCTCTGGCTCCAGCACATCCTATTTATTGTTGTGGTGAGGTTTAGATCCCTAGAGTGTGTGGCTCGAGGGGCTATGGTTTTCTTTAGGTGGAGCATGTCCATCAATTCTGGGTTGGACATGGCCTTGTATGTCAGGCAGAGATAACCTCTGAGTAGGCGGGAGTACAGCTGGAGTTTCTTTAGTCAAGCTGCATAGGGCTTCTGTTTGAGGTCAGTGATCCTCTTGGTGAGGTACTTCTGTTGCAAAATGGTGTCAAACGTGTTATGAACATTGACCTCACTTTGGAATGTATACATTGTCCAGTAGTACACCAACAAGCTGCCTGAATGGTTTAAACCACTTTGCAAGAACATTCTGAGTCTTATGAGCCATGGCTGTAAACCAGAACAACAAAAGCGATACTTTTGCTCTGCATTGCATATATGACCACCACTCCTCTGCTAGGAATATAGCTTTTTGATTAGAAAGCTGTGCTCTGGACTGCGCACACTGAAGTATGATATGCATAGACTAGCATACAACATGCACTTTTCAAATAAAAATGACTGGCCAGTGTGAAAATTTACCACATAACAAGGTTTCACCAGGATATAGACCTGACAAACAACAACTAACCCAAACTATTTAATAGAATGGCAATGTATCTTTCTGAACTGACGCATTAAGAAGTTATGCAAAGCATTTAAGAAATTCTTAACAACCAGCTGCCCCAGATCCATGCACCAGTCAGCTGAGTTTTTGATGAACCTGACAATATGATATCATGATGTTATGACAAGCACCATGCAACCCTTGTCTGGAACACTAAACTTCTAAGGCTGTACTCTATGAAACATTTATTACCATATATTAACTGGACAAGGATTAATGACAATAACTATTTACAAAAGAAAGTTAAGTTTTGCACCTCAAGAGCTTTATCAGATCAGATCTCTGACCAATGAGGTTTGGATAATCAATTTGTTCTACACTATCAAATAGCCAAGACGCTGTCACAGGGTCCCTAATAGGTGACACTTTTTAATATCTTAACCTATTAACCGTTTAGTGGTCATTAAGGTCACAGAAGCAAAGCCTCCTTCCAAAAGCTACATTTATAACTGCAGATGCTCATTCTTAATTGAAGAAAGATTACAAGGGATACCAAAATCATTATTAAAAAGCATTAATAACATGAAACACTACCAAGTAACGTATCTGCATTGTTTGTCACCATGTGAGAAGTAAATGTTTATTTTTTTCTATATGCATTTTGCCTCTGGCCTACTGACTGTCATGCTACACCATGTCAGATTCAGCACATTCATTCCTCCATATGAGGAATGTAACCAGTACCATACAGGGGCAAGAAAATTCAGGAAGCCATCATACATTATGCATCATACAGCTGATTATGCACTGTCTGGCATCCTGGAAAATGAGGGTGTGTATGTAGTCCTAATCCCTCCCTCTAGAAGGGGATACAGGCAGCCCACATCACCCCAGGGACTCACAATACCTTCTTCTATGATAATGTCTGCTCCTGTACCATCACTAACAAAGTCCACCATCAGGCAGTGTCTTGGTGAGCCAAAGTTCTGCTCACAGGATGTTCTGTGCAGTGGGCTTCCCCATGAGTCCTTGAAGTAAAAGCCACCAATGGACCAAATTACCAAACACAACTGATTGAAAAATCAACTACACAAAAAAGTAAATGCAAGCCAGCTTGTTCCCTTAACATCCTGAATATACAGGTACGAGTCCAACAGTTGCACATATACAAAGAATGGAAAAATCACTGAAATGAAAGGAATCACTGCTGATGCAGACTTAGAAGCTAAAGCAGCAGCAGCAGCAGTGATTTCCAAAGGAAAATAGTGATCAAGGAGTTTCAGTTTGTCAAGTTGTACTCAGAGAGTTGGTTCCTCGGCCAGTTGTAATCTGAGGATCAGTAAAACATAAGTGAAGTTCTCCACGTCCTCCAAATGATTGTGACAGCTTTTGTTCCTGCTCTGTCCTTTCCTCCCCTCCAGAATGGGCACACCCTTCCTTCCCTGCTAGAATCATTATGTGCCATAGCCACTAAATGAACACAGGTCGCCTGACCCGTAGTCCGGCATGTACCCCCCCTTTACATGAACAGTGCTGTCAAAACAAAAGTAATAATAAATAATGTAGTATGTCAATACTTGGGGTTCTGGGATGATGGAGGCTCAGCAATAATAATGCCAACACCAACTGAATCATATGAATACTTAGTAAACCTTCAGTGAAATTTAAAACATTAGGTAATGGCCTTCGTTCTAATTCATACTTTTATATTAGGGTACAAACAAATAGGAATGAAATGAAGTATAAGAATAGTGAAGTGCAGATGCATATGATATGCATATACATGCTCCTGGTACCATCCTTGCAGTAAGCAAAGCTCACGTGTGTAGTAGCTTTGATGCCACACACGTGTGTGAGCATGCACAGACACACACAGACAGATACATACACACACAGACACACACACACGCACGCACACGCGTGCACACACGCGCACGCACACACACACACACGCAGATATGCACACACGCACACACACGCACGCGCACACACACACACACACACACACACACACACACACACACAGACACACACACACACCTTATATTGTGCATGTTTTCAAGTTTGTGCATTTCCCTTTAGCATTTTACAATGATATATAGCTCATAACTGATTAATCAAAAAGACCCAGTATGAGGAACTTAAACGCTCAGGAAATACATTGTCCAGTAGTACAAGCAGGATGTTATTGCTCTTAATGCAGTTTCTTTCTCTGTCACTAACTGCTTCTCTTACTCTCTTTTTCTCTCTGTCTCTCTCTTTGTCTTTTCATTAATGCTGGTTCATGGGTGACACAGGTCTTTTTGTTTAGCTGTTTCCTTTATTTAGGTTAATATCAGGCGTCTTTAGTTACAGAGATGTTAAATAACTGAAATCTTGTAAATACATTATTTTCTCAGTATTCAAAAGTCTTTTATACTATCGTTTGTGGGGGTTCTTGGTAATGGCACGTGCACTGATGTGAGATAAGCATGTTCTTACTCCTCCTCTTAGCATATCTAGGAGAAGATCTATAACATAATATATCTTGTCTACCTTTTTGCTTCTCTGCTTTCTAAAAGTAGGTGGCAATGAACAGGGCTGGGGTGATACACTGTTATCACCTGACATTAATATTACGAATATCATGTTATTAATACTCCATTTCAGACTGCAGGAAGGCAGTAACTGTCATATAAAGACATGACTGCAGCCAGTAATTTGAGCCTGATAAATTCAAATAGTCATCTGCAAGTTTTAAATAAATCTGGTACAAACACAGCTTGATATTTGAGTTTTAGTCAATAAGAGCATCATATTTCAACACCAGTCAATAATTACAATCATGATAAAAGTGCAGCCATTGAAGAGCTGCTGTAAATTAATCTGCAGAAATTGTTCTTCTGAGGATAATTCTCAGCAAAACTAGACACACTGATGCAATAGAATTTGAAGGGGGGTTGTTCAAATCTGATAATAACGATTTCTGCTTGGTTTACTTTAAAATAAAGACAAATAAAAGCAATAATCTGCAAGATGTAGTCAGTTTGTTTTAGTTGACCTGTTTTGTCATAATTTTTAGTATATGTCCCAGAACAATGCAGATTGGAGTGCTTTTGGATAAAACTAAAAAGTGCCCATTCTTAGACCTGAAATCAATAGAATATAAAGGTAATACTTGTAAATTTTAATAAAAGTTTAAAAACTTCAGACATAGCTCCTAAATATATATTGGTACATGATAGTATATGACTGGAATGGAAAGGGCATGAAAACAAAGAACAAGTGTTCATGGATATATAAATCAGAGTTTGGGCTGCAGATAAAAGCTATTGTGATGAAGTTCATGTATTAATGTGAATGAAAACACTTATCTTAGCATTATTATTGTCTGCTTGGATTAAAAAGATTCTTGGCGATTTACTTCCAGTTTCTTTCCGCAGCGGTAGTATTTTTGTGTTTCCTACAGTTGAGAAGTTTTGTCTTTTTAAAGATTATTCTTAGTTATGTTTTCACCCATGCAGTCTGAGCAAAAGAAGTGAACACTGACCTCACTTTGAAGTGTATACATGAAATCATTATTTTACACTAACTCTCTTCAAAGAAAAACGCTTTTTCAGAATGTCATTTCAGCAAATATTTCATCTAACATGCACCTAGCATCAAAGTCAAGAGATAAAGATGGTTGAGATAGTAAAATAAACATTTTTCTGTAGAATTCCTGATTCTTGCAGCTCAGTATATTCTCTACCATAATCATTACATTTCCTTTTATGTGGTTGCCCATATAAAGAGAAGTTGACTAATTTAGTCAGTTCTGGCTGTCTTTACTATGTCTTATTAAAATGCTCATCATTTGCATAAATTGGGTATCTTCTCATAGCAGAAGTTTTACATTCTATTTTGCCACTGCTAGATGCTAACAGTATATTAAGACAGAGTTGAGGCTACAAATTGCTAACATGCTTCTTCTGACTCCAGACTTTAGAATCAAATTTCTGTTGTTTGTGTTCAATATTGATATATAATAATATTTAATACCATCACCAAACTAAGTTAATAGATTAATGGCAGAAAAAATAATTGACCACATTCATCTTTCAGAATTCCAAAGGACTACAGTAATATACAGTATGATTCAACTGAAAAAAGAACATCTACGTACAGCATTAAACCCATGTGCCAACCAAAACATATATATAATAGCTGTGCCTTTTTCCTCATTATCTACAATCCTATACCACTAAAAATTAATTAACCTATGGGGACATGATCCATGAATATACTCTTGTGCAAACTTAAGCACTAGTCAATAAAGCAGAATGAAATTATCTACAAGGCTAAGCCAGTGAAATAAGCAGTAATGAATAGTTGCAAAATGAAACATCCAACCATCCTTCCGTCCATCTACCCATCTATACACAGCCCTCTTTTTCTCATTTTTTTTGCACACGTGGTTAGGGTGTTGCATCAACAGTGACTATCTTCTAGAGATAGTGTTCACACTGCTGGGTGAAACAGACATACAAAAATACTATTTCAGTTAGAAAAGTAGCAAGCTATGCAGTTTGTTCTCTTACTCTACTGCTTCATTTGAATACTTCCAAATGTTAACGTGCTGCGACTTTACATTAAGCAGTACAAAAGGAACACACTCTTATTTTGCTTACTAGCTGTTAACTGTGAAAAAAATAAATCAATGTTATAAGCAGAGACCATGTGGACTACTGCAGAAGTCCTGGAACAAAAATGATGCATTTGGACTTCATTAAGTATACACATATTTAAGTAGCTACATTTCCTTTATGTTACATATATGAAGTGATTTGTTTTTCATTAATGAGTAGGCAAGCAATGCAAAAAGTTAGGTTTCAAAACAATTTACACAGAGGGAAAGGTACTACACTGAGCTTAAAAGCATTCTTTACTTAAAGTGCATTGGTCACTTACTGGAGCAAATATAAGTTACAATCAAGGGAGGTGGATATAGACTCTACCATATATGACAGGAAATTATTTAGCTTTTAATGCAAAAAAGTGTGTTGTTTTTACATTTTGTTTCATTTATGAAAGACAAGAGCTGTCCCATTCCCTCCACTTTTGCTACACTTCTGATAAGGACAGCCACCTTAACTTGTTCTCCGAGCTGAAAATCCCTTCAATGATATCCTGAAAGACTCAGCCAACAATGCCTCGCTACCTAATTTAGTGAATAGTCTATGCAATTCTTCTTTAAATGCATCAGTAGCAGTTTCTTTCTTCCCAGAAAGACAAGCTGTTGACTAGTTCTTGCAGGTGGAACACCTCACATTGAACATGAACATGTGATGATGTACTAGTGAAGCCGCAAGGTAAGTAAGAAACTACTCCTCTAAAGAAGTAAGTTGTTTTGCTTACCCAGAATGCTTTGCAATTGTATGTGAATCATTGTTGAATTTAAAACTATGACATCATTGCGTGGGTGTGGCTATAGAGAAAAAATGAGTAAGCAATAAAACTAAAAAATAAAACAGCACATTATAATCTTAATTTTATGCAACTTCAACATGAAGAATACAAGGAATTAAATTAGTTGCAAAACAAAGATCCTTCCAAAAGAGATGATTATATATCAAGTAATTCCCAAGAAGCTGTCCATAGTTAATCATGCAATATATACAAATGAGGAATTGTGCAAGCACTAATGGGTAATTTTATGATTACACTTTATTCCACAAAAATTGACTAACATGGTGGACCAAGCCTCTAGGCAGCTATAAACTGGTGCTGCATGACTGTAAGTACCATGCCCCAAAGTAGAACCTTTCCTAAGTACATCCATATGTTTGCACCCACAATATAAAGTAAACTCATAAGCAGTCATAGATAAAGTCCTGTATTTTGTCAAATCAATGATTACATTGCACAACAGGATTTTTTTTGCATATGGAATACTGTGTACGTCTGCTAAAGTTCGCAGACGATTGCAAGTTGGGAGCAATTATTAATTCACCAAGTGATGTTGACATACTACAGAATGGCCTCACAGAGATCAATGACTGGTGTCTGAACCATGGCCTTAAGCTCAATGCCAAAAAATGTGTCGTCAACCCCTTTGGGAAAAACCTGGTTCCCATGAATTACCACATTGATGGTAGTCCACTGAACACAGAAGGCGTTATAAGAGATCTGGGAACACAGGTTGACAGCAACCTCTCTTTTGATCATCACATTGCCACTGTGGTCAGAAACTCCTTGTATGTGGCACATCTCATTAGTAAGGGTTTTGCATCCAGGAAGGAAGAGGTCATTGTCTTCCTCTACTCTTCCCTCATTAGGCTAGTCATCAAGTACAATGCCCCATTTGGCATGTACCTCACTAGACACCTGCAACAACTGGAGAGGCCACAAAAGTACCTCACAAAGAGGATCCTAGGCCTTAAACACTTGTCCTATATGGACAGACTAAAAAAACTCCAACTATTTTCTGTCTCATATCGCCTATATAGAGGTGATCTCTGCTTGACTTACAAAGCCATGTCTGACCCAGCTCTGTTAGAAATGTTACATCTAAAGAAATCCCAATCTCTCAACATCACACACTTCAGAGACCTCAACCTCATTACCACAATTAACAGAACATGCTAGAGGGACAGGTTCATAACCCTTAGACTGCCCATGCTATGGAACAGACTTCCCATACATGTCAAGCAGAGCACCTTGCTGACCCTCTTCAAGAGAAATTTGATGAGTGGATGGGAAACAGAAAATTCACCCCAGGGATAACTCCAGTGGCTCTACTCTTCAGAAGCACTGGGAACTAAGGTTGGGTGGCACTATGCCAGGGTAATCCTATGACTAGGCTTGTAAAGGCCCAAGGGCCATTAGCCTAGCACACACCTATGAACCTATGAACCTTTGCTGGCTTTACTATATGTATATATGCATATTTCTTGTTTTGTTTTGCATCTGTATTCCTTAGCAATCCTTGTTATGGTGGTACGTATTATAGGAGCACATTTGCAGTATTCCATATAACATTATTTGGTTTCCTTCCTCCCAACACTTGCAAACACTGTGGTGGTGGCATGCCTCACCATTCTCCATATATTTATTGCTTCATTACAGAAACCCAGCTAAGTTGACACAGCTCCTACACTTACTCTCCTTCAACTTCAAGACAAATTCTTGCCTCTTACATAGCACCTTTTTAAATACAGTAAAAAAAACCCCGGGTCTATATTAGAAGAGCAAAGCAATGAAAGAGTGAATGCTCTTTCGTCGACACATAAAACTCGAAGTCTGAAAAACAGCGAAGTTACGGAACAGTGATTTTTTTCCCAGGGAATGGTTTTTAAATCAGTCCAGTGTGTTGGGTTTAGTATCTGAAGAAGTTTGGGCATTTTCCAAATGAAAAGCCCTTCATGTGATTTTGTTTTTGCAAATTTGTTCTTGTGGTGTAAAAGGAGCAGTTTTCTATTAAATTTTACTTTCTACCGGGCTGTGTGAAGTGTTGATTCCTGGCAACAGTAATTGTGCATCAGTTTATCGTATTTTGGTTCATTTTCGTATATTTAATGTGATCTTGGGGGTCTTTTGTAGTATGCCATAATGCCCATGCTTTGTTTCTAAGGGTGATTTTTAGTTTGGACTCTTTGGAAAGCCATGGTGCAGTTTTTGACTTTATTCTTATTGAGTGAATAAAGGGGAGGCATTTCAAAATTGACCATTTACATGAGTTTAGTTCCTGTTGGAAATTGGCAAGGTTAAATTTATTTTTGTTTCTTACCATTCTGAGTATGGGTTGGTGGGGTTGATGGCTTTATGCTTAATTATATAGGTACGAAGGTGATCACTTAAGCCATCAGGCAGGGTCCCAGAGGTGTACAGTTGGGGGTGACTATTGATAAGTATCCAATCAAGTATGCCTTCTTTATGGTTAGGTTTTCCTATCCTGGTAGGGGTGGTTATGATTTGTGTAAATGCATGCAGGTTAACATGGGTGGATGGGGATTGTGAGGAACAGGTGTTCCAGTCTTTGTTAAACTCTCCGAGTAGTAAGGTTTCTTGGGGGTAGTTACATGATAGCCAGTGAAGGGTATCTTTGAGTGTAGATATATTATTTCCTTGGGGAATGTACACACAGATGATATTAATACATTTATTTTTATTAAGTTGCAATTTGGTGACGGGAATCTCTGAGTTATAAATTTAAGGTGGTTGTATAGCTTCAATGATGAAGTTTAACAGAGATTTATAGAGAACAGCTACCCCACCCCCCTTCCTAGAAGCACAATCCAGCCTGAGTATGATATACCCAGGTGGTAACACTTCATTATCTGTGGTGTTAGGTTTTAACTAGGTTTGGGATAAACAGAGTATCTCAAGGGAGTGGACAGCCAGGAGTGCATGTAGTTAATGTACCTTGTTGTTTATACTTCTAATGTTGATGTGACAGGCCAGGAAAGAGTTTGGTGGCCTATTAATTGTAGATTTATAACTTGTATTGCAAGTTGAGGGGGTAAATTTATCTGTAGTGGATGGGCCAGGGTTTGGGTGGATATAATCACCAAGTGTGAGGTTAGGTTTAAACCTAGTGATAAATTTCAGGAATTTATTTATAAGTTTATGGTAGTGTTTAGATTTGAAGTTAATGTATCTGGGATTAGTATGTTGATATTGTGAACAGGTTGTGGGCTGGTCACAGTGCTGTATGATTGGTATGTGGTGCAAGGACTTACAGCTGGGGTGATAGTGTGGCCTTTTGGGTACTGAAATCCAGTAAGAAACTGGTTTTCATACAAGATAAGGAGGTATGGGGCAAGTAAAAGGCATAGTAAAGAGGAGTATATCATTATGTGTGATGGAGTTGCAGGAACTGTATTACTTGGGTGGTCCAACTCCAGAAGATGAAGTGGCAGAATTTGAGGTAATGGAGTAGGGGTGGGAAAACCTATGACAGATGTAAGCTGATGGGTCCTAGTAACAGGGGGTGTGGCTTTATGACTATAAATCTAGTGGTACTGGGGGTGTGTGGGAATTGGGGGTAGGGTGGGGGTGCGTAGCAAGCCTGAGCGCAGCAAGGGCAAGTGCAGTGGGGCTTATCCAGAGTGCAATATTTCTTAAGGCTTCCTAGACCCATAAGGTAAGTAAATAGGGAGTCAAAGATCTTTAATTAATAGCTGTAGTTTAGCTGTAGTTTAATATAGAGTACAAGGTTTTTTAAGGCTTCCTAGAGCCATAAGGTAAGTAAATAGTGAGTCAAAGCTCTTTATTTTAATAGCTGTAATTTAGCTGTAGTTTAATATAATTTTAAGGGTAGTTGCTGTAGTGTAATATAATATTTAGGGTTTAAGGTTAGAAACACTGTCATTATTAACTGTCAATATTAACTTTGGAATTGGCTTAAGCTAATAAACAGGGAAGGGGGAAACAAGAGTGTGGGCTGGCAGTTCTTTTGTACTGCTGCTAATGAGCCAAGATCCAAGTAAAGGCAAGTTTGTGTTTAAGAAAAAGAATCAGAATTGACCAAAAACTGCTCTGAAGCTGCAAGTCATTTCTTAACCATTTAACAGATGGAAAAACAGCATAACATTGTATCTGTAGGCTAAAGTGCTCTCAATTAAATTAACAAACACACACAGTATTTGATCATTTATGGATACTATTTGCTAACAGAAGGGAATAAAAGAGAAATGGAAGAAGAGTGTGTGTGTGTGTGTGTGTGGGGGGGGGGCTGCTTACAAGCCAAAGCAGAGTGCTCTCCAGGGGATAATAAATATTAGCTCAAACAGGTAGACACATACACAAAGTTAACTTTAGCTGTTTGTGTTTGCAGACAGTTCAGACCTGGACTGCGCTTTTCATATAACAATGTATCCACCAGTCTGGTTAACGATAAAGGTGTTATTGCAGCTGATTTCTTAGAGTGGTGTTAGGTACAAAGGTAACTTTGCTGTTTCTCCACTGTGGTGCAATCTTGGAGTTGGTATATCTAAGTAGGGGGTTTAGGGGGAACAGCCCCCCCCACACTTTATTTTATCTTTATATATATATTTTTTGGAACAGCAATTTTTTCCATGGGAAAAAAATCACTGTTCTGTAACTTCACTGTTTTCAGACTTCGGGTTTTACGTGTCGACGAAAGAGCGTTCGCTCTTTCGTTGTTTCATTCTTCTAATATAGACCAAAAAACCCTGACTAACCACTGAACTGCTCTGCTCAAACGTAAACACAATGCATGGTTGGTCTTCATGGTGACAAAGCCCCTCACAATAAAATCATAATGTCTACACCCCTTTATACAACCTAGCTAAGCAAGCCACGTGCAAGCACAAAACCAACTGTTTAAAAACTCAAGCTTGCTCTGCTAGGCAAACCCAAACATTTCTGTCAGGAAGTAAATCTCCTCACAGGACAAATATCCACTGATACCACCTCCTCCTCTATCACCATCCAAAACTCTCAAGGCCAACTCTCAACCTCTGACTATCTCAAGGAATTCAGCCATCTCCCTACTTGAAAATATATCCCTGGATGCATCTGTTGGGGCAGACAACCAACTCCATTGGTTTATATTACTCTGCAAAGACTTCCTTACCACACCTCTTCTATATATTTATAATCTCTGCTTAACTTAAAACATACTGCCTGACATATGGAAAACTGCTCTTGTCATATGCCTTCCCAAAGAGCTTTAGCCAGGAAGTGTTTCCAATTTCCTCCCTATCTCTGTCCTCCCTACATTTGGTAAAATACTTGAAAAACTAATCTACAACCAACTGTCCACTTACATCCAGCAGTACCACCTTCCTCAGTCTTAAAAAGCATGGATTATGGGATAGGCTCAGAACAATGACAGCACTATGGTCCCTTACAGATGAGATCCTTCTCAACATTGATAAAGGAAATGTTTCAGGAGCTCTCTTCACTGACCATATAACTGCTCCTTCACTCCCTCCAAGAGATCAAAGTTAGCCCCAACACTATTACCCGGTTCCAACATTTCTTAACAAATAGGCATTTCAGAGTCAAAATAGGCTCATTCATATCACATTGCCACTTTTACCAAAGGAGTGTCCCAGAGATCCATACTAGCACCACTTTCTATTTTATTAACAAACTACCCAGTGACCTCACTAACCTTCCTGCCACTCTTTATACAGATGGCATGGTTATCTTTTGATCCAGTCCCTCAACCAGCTTCATTCTGACCTTCACTCCCTTAATTCTTGGATAAGCAACTATAAGCTATTTTGTATAACCCCTCCAAAACAAAAATTATGATATTTGGATCCTCACAAAAGTTGGAAAAAAAACCTCCTGAAAACCACAGCATTGCAGATCTCATTGGTTCCTTGACAGAAACAACCACATCCTTTAAATATCTAGGTTTATGGCTGGACTAGTCACTTAACTTGCACAACTACATTGAAAACATCAAGAAAAAGATCAGTTCTCTTTTCTGGTCCTGTGAAATGTCTCTCTTCCTCTCCAGACCATTGAGAAATGCAATCGGTAAAGAAGTACTCATCTTGAATATCGGCCCCCCATCATAACCACAGTCTCTAAAAAAAACTCATCCATTCTGCAGTCCATTAAAAATAAAATCTGCATATTCATTTCCAATTCTCCCTCTCCAGAACACCACTAAACTACCCCCCCCCTCCAGAGCCAAATGGTTACTAGTCTTATAAAGAGTTAAGCTATTCCTAGGGTCTCTTCTTTTCAAACTACTTCAACCAACTGACTTCCTTTTTCTTGCAGTGAAACTCCATAATAAAACCACCCCTTACAACCTCTGCAGCCTCTCCCAATTATCTTTCTCACTCCAGACACTGCAAACCAAACTGGAGTGTCATTCTCCATTCTTGCACCTAAACTCTTACAATCACTCCTCCCTTCCCTAAAAGAAGTCTTCTCTTTCCCCACTTTCAGAGCAGAATTCAAAAGACATCTCCATCAAAAATTTTACTGCCAGTGCTTTTCCACTGGATGCATCACCTAACTCCATCCCCACCTCTATCACTTCTACTTTGACTGTCAGTTCTCACCTGCTGTTTTGCTCACATTTTACAACTAAAATTAATTCACATTTATTTTTCTATTCTGCTAATAATATTTACATATTATTTCAATTAACGGTGGGAGTCTTTGCCTTCTATGATTACTCCTTGTGTGTGAATTTCTTCCATTTTATTTTTTGTGAATTACTGCAACAGGGCTGTGCTTGCAAATGGTCTCTTGTGATGAGTGTACTACCCCAGTAAACAAACTATATTAATAAAAAATAAAATAAAAAATAAATAAGTGGTGTAGTTAACAATCCTGCACATCCAGTGTTCTCTTGGGTGTGTGCTCCTGGCTAATCACAACTCATCCCACCAAAATATATGATTGTGTTAGAATTGTCCAATACAGTGGTCTATTGCCTGAATGACTCTTGTAGTGCCATTTCATTGCTAACTGCCTTTATCTAGTACTGACATTACTGGACTGATTGTGGGCAGGATTCAAAGATTGTCTATTACATTATCTAGAGCTGCTCCCCTGCTTCTGTGTATTCTTTGGAGATAGTCCAGATTGCGAAGATTGGGACTCATCAGCCGTATGGTGGAGGGCATCCACACCAGTTTTTGGTTGGTACATGGCCTGTGCAGTGTGTATGTCTGTATATACTATATATATATATATATATATATATATATATATATATATATATATATAGGCTACGCACTCAAGTGTGCTAGCCAATTTAAAGCATTTACAGTGTCCTTGTGCCTAGTTTCTGTTATTTAGAAAAAAATATTCTTGTTTCCCGCCTTTTCTGAACTAGAATAGTCCAGTTTTCAGGTCTTGCTGAATTCTAGGCTGTGTTATAGTTCCCGTGTTGCCCATATCCTTACTTGGATAGGAGGAAGCTTCTCTGTTCACCAGTGAGAGTGGGGAGCTTTGAGCAGCCTATCTGTCCCTGGAGGAGTGGTCTCAGCCCAACAACTAGTAGCTTATTGGCCATTTTGGGCCATTTCCTATCTCATTCAAACTTCCTGCCTTAAACCCACTTTAGCACAGTTTTGCACGATCTTGTACATTGCGCAACATCGCACAACATCGCGCAGTGCTGTTTAAGCAGTTTTTAACTGTTCCTGGCTCCAAAAAGTCTGCTCTTTAATTTTTCCCTTAGAACTAGTCAAACCCGCAAAATAAGCACTCAACATTCATTCTACAGCCCAGCACTTGCTCAAATTTCTCAGTAACCACTAACAAAGCATAACACTGCACCCCCTTATACTATCCAGTAGTACAAGGCTCCCTATTTGTCCATTTCCAGAAATCAATAAATCAATTCTTTAAAACATCCAGGCATGTCCAAAGCACAGTTTCAGGTATATTCTCCAGTCCAGATGGTGAATCTGGGAATCTTGAGGCAATGTTACAATTGCCTTATGTACACAGACAACCCTCTCCTCCTTCCAACAAACACAAATATATGTGAGAGATGCAACTATACAGCCAAACTGGAGGCCGGGCTCTCTCAATCCAAGACTGGCACAGTCAGTCAGGAGGAGAAGGAAACCACTCACACCACACAACGAGTCTCACACAGACATATTGCACCAGCAAACATGACACATACACCCACAAAAACATACTTGGAGGCTCTAAATAAAAATCTACCAAAGCAACAGAGACCTCCAAAGCAGACATCCAAGCAACCACTACCCCACGACAACTTTCACAAATCACATACTTCACAAAGTCACTGTGCCATGCACTCGCAGCCCCAAGGCTAAATAACACACCTAATACACTAGTAATTGGAGACTCTATTGTCAGGCACACTGACATCCCATTCACCAGACTGAACAAGGAGAAGGTCATTGTAAGCTGCCTGTTGGGTGCCAGGATCTGACGCATAACGCAAGCACTCAGGTCACTCCACAGCAGGTACAAATGCTCTGTCATTGTCCATGTTGGTGTGAATGACCTGAGATGTACCTCCCTGGACTACATGAAAAGAGACATAGAGGAGCTCTCTGATCATGTAGCCCAGGCCTGTATGACCCTGACCCTGAGTAGCATCTTGCCCTCACCAAGAATGATGCCACAGTATAAAGACAAGAAGATCAATTTTAACAGTTGGCTAAGCTATTGGTGTCATTCAAAGGGGATCCAGTGTCTGTCAGCCTGGGATGACATGCTCGACAAGCCACGTTGCTTCACCAGGGATGGCTTGCACCTGTCACCCTTAGGCTTCCAAATACTGGCTAAGGCTCTTGCCACCCCCCATAGTGCCTTTTTTAGGCAAGGCTCAAAAGACAAACCCACCTCCATAGACAATACCAGAAACAAAAAACTAAGGGTAATGCTACTCAATGCCAGAAGTCTAAATCTCAAGATGCACGCACTCGAGGCACTCCTCAGTATGGAGAAAATTGATATCTGTGCTGTAACAGAAACCTGGTTCAAGGCTCCAGAGAGCACCCCAGCACTACCAGGATTCAACTCATACCATTCTTTTCGGCCCCAGAACTCGGACCGAAATACTAAAGGCAGAGGAGTATCCATTTTCATCAAGGATACCCACACCTCCAGGTTAGTGGCACTGCACGAGGCAGCAGAGACCATCCATGTGCAACTAACAGTAGGTAAAACTGCTTTTCAGTTTGTAGCCTGCTACAGATCACCCACCCTGTCTCAGGACCCCCACTCGGCATTCCTGAGAACATTGGAAAATATGAAGGTCTCACCAAACACCATGTTATTGGGGGATTTCAACTACCCAAACATTGACTGGGAAAACTACTCAAGTCCCAACTCTTTTGCACAACAGTTCCTGGAGTTTATAAATTCAAATGCCATGGAACAACTGGTCACCACAATGGGGGCTAAATGTTCCACACCAGAAGTAAATCTCTCGTTGGTAAGATCAGACCATAAACTAATCACAATGGACATCCACATCCCGTCCCCACCACCAGCCATGGAATCCACTGTGAAGAATTTCTCAAAAGCAAACTTCACACTTCTCAAGACCGTGGTGGAATGTTTCAAAGCCCCCGGGCAAATGGAAAATGCTACCCAAACCACAGAATCCTTTACAATTGTGCTCTATGAGCACCTACAGGAATGCATGGATCGTGCCATCCCAAGTAAAACTAAGACTCACTCCTCCAAAACCAGGAGACCAGTCTGGTGGACTCTGGCCATAAATAAGCTATACAACAGAAGGAGGAAACTATTACATGAAAAGGCAAAATCCCAAAAAGGGAAGGCCTCCCTGATCAATACAAGCAAGAAACTTCGATCCCTCATAAAATCATCAAAGGCTAGCTTTGAAGGAAAAATCCCCAAAGACTCTAAAGATAATCACAAGGCGTTCTTTAGCTACATCAAGAATCTGGGTGGCAACTCTCAGATATGCTCTGAGCTGGTGCATAAAGGCACAAAATACACTGAACCCGCTGACATTGCCAACATCCCGGCGGACAGGTTCAGTGCAAACTTTACCCCCCCCCCCAAAAGAGCCAGTATCGATCCCAGAAGAATGCAATCCCCCAGACATCACAGACACACAGGTGAAAGCAGCCCTCTCCAAAGTAAAAAACACAGCGTCAATGGGACCGGATGGTATCCCGGGCTGCGTCTTACACGAGCTCCAAAACGAACTAAACCCTCACATAAATTCACTGTTCCAACTCAGCCTTAACACAGGTTATGTACCCAAAGAATGGCATACAGCAACAGTGATCCCACTCCACAAAGGTGGTGCCACAACGGATCCAGGGAACTATCGCCCTATAAGCCTGGCTAGCCTGGTCTGCATGGCTATGGAGTGCATCATCATGGATCTCATAAACAAAGACATTGGGAACCTTCAAACACTGGACCCTACCCAATTTGGCTTTGTTAAAGGCAAATCGTGCCTCTTAAACCTGGTTGACTTCTTTGAAACAGTTACCAAGGCCATAGATGAGGGAAAGGTAGTCCACATGGCCTACCTGGACCACGCAAAAGCCTTCGACACAATACCCCACTCAGGCATCATAAATAAGCTTACCAGCTTAAGTATTAAGCCATATGTCACAAGATAGGTTGCAAACTGGCTCAGGGATAGAACTCACATGGTCAGATTCACAGGTGTCATGTCCAACTCTAAACCGGTTAGAAGTGGCATCCCACAAGGCTCAGTCCCAGGAACCTCTTGTTCAGTATATACTTCTCTGAGGTACAGACAAACATGGGAGGACTGTGGCTTACCAAGTTCACAGATGATTGCAAACTGGGAGCCATAATAAACTCTCCAACTGACACAAGCATCCTTCAGAAGGGCCTTACGGGGATGGATACCTGGTGTTAGAACCATGGCCTCAAGCTAAATGCCAAAAAGTGCATAGTCATCCCTTTGGAAAAAACAAAGTGCCCACAAACCACCACATAGGAGGTAATCCACTAAGTACCGAAGAAGTAATTAGGGATCTGGGGACCCAAGTAGATAGTAACCTGTCCTATGACAATCACATTGCCAAAGTCATTAGAAAAACCTTCTAGATAGCTCATCTAATCACAAAAGGGTTCACATCTAGATCAAGAGAGGTCATTGTGCCCCTCTACTCATCGCTCATCAGGCCCATAATTGAGTACAATGCCCCATTTGGGATGTACCTTACCCTACACCTGCAACAGATGGAGAGACCTCAAAAATACCTCACCAAGAGGATCGTGGGCCTCAAACAGATGCCCTATGCAGCTCGATTAAAGAAGCTCCAGCTCTACTCAGTTGCTTACTGCCAACCCAGAGGCGATGTCTGCCTGATGTTCAAGGCCATGTCTAACCCGGAACTGTTGGAAATGCTCCACCTCAAGAAAACCAATTCCATTAGAGCTACATGCTCCAGGGATTTAAACCTTAGCACAGCAATAAACAGGATATGCTGGAGGGATAGATTCATATCCCAAAGGCTTCCCTCGCTCTGGAATAGAATCCCAGTCCATGTTAGGCAGAGCCCCTCGCTGACCCTCTTCAAGAGAAATATTGATGAGTGGATAGAAAATCATAAATGTACTCTTGGGATTACTTCTATGGCCCTGCTGGACAGAGGCTCAGGAATCTAGTCTAAAAGGGAGGCGAAAGCCAACTATTCTGGCTAGGCTTATAAATGCCCTAGGGCATGAATAAATGACCTATGAACCTATGAACCTATATATATATATATATATATATATATATATATATATATATATATATATATATATATATATATATATATATATATATATATATATATATATATATAAATATTGATATACATATCTATTATATATATATATATATATATATATATATATATATATATATATATATAGCATAGTACAGTTGACAATCATTCCAGTCTAAAAATGTTGTTGCTTTTGAAAAAAGATTGAATTGTAAACATATCAAATGTGTATGGCTTTGTACAGGTGGTAATTGTATGTATTGTTATGACATCCAGATTATATCCCACTGAACTGCCAACAATAATTTGACATCTCCCACTATCCTGAGTTAGTAACTAAGGGGGTTCAATCCTCACTACTCACTCCAATGTGAGACTGTCTCTTAAACAGGAGTACTATTTCACAATATTCCCCTAATAGCACAACAGAAACATGCTCTGTAACCTGAGACTGGATGGTATACTTCTGTCCACTCCTTATTATACACTTCAGAGCAATGTGACCCAGTCACACTTAAATAAATTAAATCTCATACATCCAAACACTTCTGGGAAAGCCTGACACAGATTTCCAACTCTGTCCCTTCCTCGAAATAATATGGTAATGCTTCCACCAATCAGAGTGTCTTCATGCCCTTTTAAAGAGAAGTCCAATTATGAAAATTAGATATTAAAATAAATGAATTTCAAATGACCTAAGCAGCCAGGCTTTTGGAGTGGCCTGGGAAGTTATCAAGGCAAGTATAAGCACTCTCAAATCATGAAAGAATTGATTGACCAGCCACAATGTAAGTTAAAAAAATATTTAATATTGAGCAAAATTATTAAAAATATAAACAGTTGTTGTTGTTGTTGTGTCTTTCGGCTTTTCCCGGTTAGGGGTCGCCACAGTGGAACTCCGGTCCTCTAATGATTGGCAGCAAATTTTTACATGCCAAGTTGCCAGCTCTGACACACAACCTTCAACAAAGGTACGCCCATTCATGCAAATCTCCACACAGAAGACACTCTAGTTGAGAATCGAATGGGACAACGTCTTACTGTGAGGTGACAACGCTACCGTAGCACCACCACCAATAAACAAACAGAACTCAATCACCAGGAAAATGAAACCAATACTATATGATAGAAATCCAACATTCAGAAAATTTCTAACTGATCTAATTGATTAGTTATAATTTTCCTTTCCCACTAAAGAACACTGTCCCTGATCTAAACTAAATTATTACAACAGAGCTAAGGTGGGCTTACAGTTCTTGGTGACTCCTTTTTGGTATCCACTGCACATTACATCTGTGAACAACTCACAACTGGCTGTCAACTGGCTGTAACTGACATCTGTAACTGTAACTGACAACTAACTTCAACTGTCTTCAGTAGGCTCTTTTATAGTCTAGCCTAACTGACATAACTGTTCCAGTTCTAATTTTTATTTCATATTTTGAAAAATGAACCAATAGCTGGTTACTAAAGTTCCTACCTGCCTTTCAGCTTCTGACAGTAACACATAGCAACTGTCAAAATTCCAATTATATCATCTGCAGATCAGCTGAATCTGAGACAGTTTGCTTTTACAATCTTTCTTCATAAGGGCTTTTCATCCAGAAAAAAGGAGGTCATTGTCCCATTGTACTCATCCCTCATTAGACCCATCACAGAGTACAATGCCCCATTTGGTATGTACCTCACAATACATCTGCAACAACTGGAAAGTCCACAGAAACACCTCACTAAAAGAATCACAGAACTAAAGCAGATGCCCTATGCTGACCAACTAAAAAAATTCCAGCTATACTCTGTCGCATATCGTCTGCTCAGAAGCGGTCTCTGCTTAACATACAAGGCCATGTCAAACCCAGAGCTGTTGGACATGCTATACTTACAGAAATCCCAATCCATCAGAGCCACACACTTCAGGGACCTAAACCTTGTCATCACAATGAACAAAACATGCTGGAGGGATAGGTTCCTGACCCAGAGACTCCCCATACTCTGGAATAGACTGCCCATACATGTCAAGCAGAGCGCCCCCTTGGCCCTCTTCAAAAGGAACCTTGAGGATTGGATGGGAGATAGGAACTCTACCCCGGGGATCACGTCATTTGCCCTGCTAGACAGGGGTCCAGGAAATTAAATATTGTGGGAAGAAATAGCCAGGGAATTGTTATGGCTGGGCTTGTATAGGCTCTAGGGCCGATAGCCTAGTACCAACCTATGAACCTATAAACACATTCCCTTTGAAATGTAAAAGGACACTGTTCAAGTCTTTAAAACACTCTTTACAAACAGATCACAAACCTACATGTAAAAACTTATTTACAACATCATAGCTAGTCATGCTGGCAAAATAATACACAGGCCAGTCTGAAACAATGCACAAAACCTCAGCCAGATAGGTCAGCACAAATGACAGTGTCCAATTTCTTCACATTTGCTGCTAAGCAGCAATAACAGAAAATGGGATTCTTTCAAGACTTGTTTTGTTTAGTTGTAAATCATTGCTGTTGTGATATCTAAGTATACACCAGTAAACACCTTTGCCCAACGGTTCTTGGAATTCATAAATTCCAATGCCCTGGATCAACTAATCCATACTCCGATCAGGAGCTCCAATATCCTAGACCTGGTCATTACCAACATGGGAAATCAATGCTCCACACCTATGGCCACCCCCTCGTTAGTCAAGTCTGACCATAAGCTAATCACCCTTAACATCCACATCCCACCCCCACCCCCCAGTAAGGAAACCTCTATAAAAAACTTCTCCAAATCCAACTTCATGCTACTCAAGTCAGAAGTGACAAACTTCATGACACCCATGCAGACAGGAATTGAAAGTTCAACTGCTGAATCCTACACTAAGGCACTGTACGAGCACATACACTCATGCATGAATCATACCACCCCAAATAGAGCCAAGATGCTCTCATCCAAAAAAAGGAAGCCAATCTGGTGGTCCCCTGCCATAAACAAACTTTACAACAAAAGGAAAAAACTGTTGCAGAAAAGAGGAAAACCCCAGGATGCAAAAAACTCCCTTACCAGCCTCAGTAAGAAACTGAGATCCCTCATAAAATCCTCCAAAGCTAGTTACGAAAATAAAATTGCCAAAGATTCCAAAGACAACCACAAGGCATTCTATAACTATGTCAAGAATCTAAATGGCAATGCTCAGATCTGCTCTGAGCTAAAACAGAATGGCATTAAATATACTGATCCCAAGGATATTGCCAATATCCTGGCAGATCAATTCAGTGTCAACTTCACCCCCCTCTCACCCCCTAAATGGCCCATCTCAGTACTGGAAGATTGCAAAATTCTGGTAATAACAGCCACACAGGTAAAAAACGCACTCTCTAAAGCTAAGAATACAGCATCCATGGGACCAGATGACATCCCGGGCTGTGTACTACATGAACTGCAATATGAATTGGCACCTCACCTAAGTGTCATGTTTAATCATAGCCTCACCTCAGGTTTCGTGCCCACTGAGTGGCGCAGAGCTACAGTTATCCCACTCCACAAGGGGGGATCCAACTTGGATCCCAGAAAATACCGTCCCATCAGTCTGACAAGCCTTATCTGCAAGGCCATGGAGCGTATTATCATGGAACTTATAAACAAAGACATTGGCAACCTTCAAACACTGGACCCCACCCAGTTTGGGTTCGTGAAGGGCCGATCTTGTCTCCTGAACCTGACTGACTTCTTCGGATCAGTCTCCAGAGCTATGGACAAGGGTAAGGTGGTCCACACAGCCTATCTAGACCTTGCTAAGGCCTTTGACACCATCCCCCACTCTGGAATCATAGATAAACTTACTAAGCTGGGCGTTAATCCCTATATCACCCAATGGGTTGCTAATTGGCTTACTGATAGAACCCACACTGTAAAAGTAGCCCACTCCAAATCCATCTCCAGACAAGTGACAAGTGGAGTACCTCAGGGTTCAGTCCTGGGACCGCTCTTGTTTGGCATCTACTTCTCTGAAGTACAGGCCAACACTAAGGGACTCTGGCTAACAAAGTTCACAGATGACTGCAAACTGGGAGCCATTATTGAATCCCCAAATGATGTGGATACTTTACAAAAGGGCCTTACAGAAACAGATGCTTGGTGCCAGAGCCATGGGCTCAAGCTCAATGCCAAGAAATGTATAGTTATCCCCTTTGGGAAAAAACATGTATCCATGAATTACCATATAGGTGGCAGTACACTAAACACCGAAAGTGTGATAAGAGACTTAGGGACACAGGTGGACAGTGGTCTCACCTTCGATAACCACATTGCCACAACAGTCAGGAAATCCTTCTATGTGGCACACCTCATCACTAAGGGCTTTTCATCCAGAAAAAAAGAGGTCATTGTCCCACTGTACTCATCCATCATTAGACCCATTATAGAATACAATGCCCCATTTGGTATGTACCTCTCAAGACATCTGCAACAACTGGAAAGGCCGCAGAAATACCTCACTAAAAGAATCACAGGCCTAAAGCAGATGCCCTACGCTGACTGCCTTATAAAATTCCAGCTATACTCTGGTGCATATCGTCTACTCCGAGGTGATCTCTGCTTAACATACAAGGCCATGTCAAACCCAGAGCTGTTGGACATGCTACACTTACAGAAATCCCAATCCATCAGAGCCACACACTTCAGGGACCTAAACCTTGTCATCACAATGAACAAAACATGCTGGAGGGATAGGTTCCTGACCCAGAGACTCCCCATACTCTGGAATAGACTGCCCATACATGTCAAGCAGCGCGCCTCCTTGGCCCTCTTCAAAAGGAACCTTGAGGATTGGATGAGAGATAGGAACTTTACCGCGGGGATCACATCAGTTGCCCTGCTAGACAGGGGTCCAGGAAATTAAATATTGTGGGAAGAAATAGCCAGGGAATTGCCTAGTACCAACCTATGAACCTATAAACATGTGCCCTTTGAAATGTAAAAGAACACTGTTCAAGTCTTTAAAACACTCTTTACAAACAGATCACAAACCTACATGTAAAAACTTATTTACAACATCATAGCTAGTCATGCTGGCAAAATAATACACAGGCCAGTCTGAAACAATGCACAAAACCTCAGCCAGATAGGTCAGCACAAATGACAGTGTCCAGTTTCTTCACATTTGCTGCTAAGCAGCAATAACAGAAAATGGGATTTTTTCAAGACTTGTTTTGTTTAGTTGTAAATCATTGCTGGTGTGATATCTAAGTATGCACCAGTAATGATTTCCTTCTTTATGTTTTCATGTAAATCATTGTCAGTGTGATGTCTCAGTATACACTTCTTGGGGGAGATTTCGCCCCTCTGTGAGCTGGTGTAACTGTGGATTTGGTATATTTAAGCAGGGGTGGTGCAGGGGTGACCCTGCAAGAACACATAAAATGAGTTTTGCTTTTAATTTGTTGCCATTAAATGTAGCAGTATACCTTGCTGAGATGGTTTATACTGATAATGACTACGTATGTGGTGTACTGATGTTATGCATATTTATGTTATCATTATATATTAGTAAGTTGAGAAGATGTGTGTGAATCTATATCTAGATATATACATATAGATTTATGTTTATAGATATTTATAGATATATATGGATTACTATAAAACTATCCTTTAGTCAACACACAAAAGGTAAGCAAAAAAATAGCACACCTGAAAAAAATCAGAAACCAAGCAACTTTAATAAAACTTGTTTTTTGCAGAGGACAAGCTCCATTGACCCCAGACTCTCTTCTACTTAAATATTTCAAATTTGAGCTCACACATTATGGAGGAAAAGATATGTTTCCTATCCCCAGCATTACAGAGATCTTACACCACCAATGTCAGCCATCTGTTTTCAAGACCAAACAGAGTCGGTACAAGGACTGACGAATTTAACACAACCCATATATATTATATCTATATATATATATATATATATATATATATATATATATATATATATATATATATATACACACACACACATATATTTATATATATACATATATATATATATATATATATATATATATATATATATATATATGTATATCTTTCGGCTTTTCCCGGTGGAGCTCTGGTCTGCTAATGATTGGCAGTAGAGTTTTACATGCTGGCTTGCCGGGCCTAACACACAACCTTCAAAGAAGGAATGCCCGTTCACGCATGTCGCCACCTAATGCACAACCTTCAATGAAGGAACGCCCGTTCACGCATGTCACCACACAGATGACGCTCTAACTGAGAATCGAACGGGTAACGTCTAACTGTGAGGCGACAATGCTACTGCAGCGTATATATATATATATATATATATATATATATATATATATATATATATATATATCATCGAATCCCACATCATCAAGACAACTTTGCCAAAACTGCAGAACATTAAACACCTGGAACATTAAAAACTAACCCCGGGAAAGCAACCACTAACCCAACATGAAAAAAAAAAAAAAAAAAAAAAAAAAAAACGGAGCAAATAAAACCCACCCCCCCCAACTGAATATACCAACTCTGAGATTGCATGTTCTGGGTGTTTGATGTTCTACAGTTTGAGCAATGTCTTCTCTTTCAACTTATTGGTTTAAAAGCCCATGTTCGTGCTTGTTTCCAATCTTTCCTGTAACTAGTCTAGTCCAGATACAGATTTGCTGAATCCAGGACTGTTTGCAAGCTTCTGAGCCCCCCCCCCCACCCAAGCCTTTCTGTGTTGGAGGGAAGCCTTCTAGCTTATCAGTGGGAGTGGTAAGCACTAGGTAGCCTACCTACCACAAGAGTGGCTGCTGTCCCAGAAATTGTAGTTTATTGGCCATTTGAGCAGTTTTTCCATCTCTTTCAACCTTCTGGTTTAAAAGCCCATGTTTGTGCTCGTTTCCCACCTTTCCTGTAACTAGTCTCCTCCAGATACAGATTTGCTGTATCCAGGACTACTTGTAAGCTTCTGAGCCCCCCAAGCCTTTCTGTGTTAAAGTGAAGCCTTCTAGCTTACCAGTGGAAGTGGAAAGCACTAGGTAGCCTATCTACCACAAGAGTGGTTTCTGGCCCGGAAGTTGTAGTTTATTGGCCGTTTGGGCAGTTTTCCATCTGTTTCAACTTTCTGATTTAAAAGACTGTGTTTGCGCTTGTTTCCCACCCTTCATGTAACTAGTCTAGTCCAGATACAGATTTGCTGTATCCAGGACTGTTTGTAAGCTTCTGAGCCCCCCAAGCCTTTCTGTGTTATAAGAAGCATTCTAGCTTATCAGTGGGAGTGGTAAGCACTAGGTAGCCTATCTACCACAAGATCCAGGTACTAATTCTTAGTTTTATCATTTGAATTTGCTTATTCATGCTCAGCACTTGTTGTTATCACTAAATAAGCTACAAATTACTACAGCACTCAACCTTCCTCTTTACCTAGAGGAAAACAGTTTTTGTACTTACTTTCCTCACTTGCTTAGAGAAAAACAGCTCTTATACTCACTTTCCTCACTTGTCTAGAGAAAAGTAGGTTTTATTCAGGCATGTCCAATGGTCAGCTCCCAATGTTCTCTCCTGTCTATCTGATGAACCTGGGTATCTTGAGGCAATGTAGCAATTGCCTCATGTACACAGACAACCCTCTCCTAGTACCACCCAACACCACAACCTGCGAGAGATGCACTTATTTAGCCAAACTGGAGGTAAAGCTGTCTCCAATCAAGACTGAACTGGACAGGAGAAGGTAAACACTTGCACCACACTTATCACATAGTTCCACTAAACCTACACCACCAAAATCCACACATAGAAACACAAAAACATTCGCAGAGGCTCTCAATAATAATCTGCTCAAGTAGCAAAGACCTTCAAAGCAGAAACACAAGCAACCTCCACCCCCCCCCCAACACAACCCAAATGACATATAGCCCACAGACTCAGTGTGCCAATAAACCACAACCCATAAGGCAAACCAACGTACCCAACACACTAGTCATAGGTGACTCTATAATCAGGTACACTGATGTCCCACTCACCAGGCTAAACAAGGAGAAGGTTACTGTCAGCTACCTGTTGGGTGCCAGGATCTGCCACATAACCCATGCACTCAGGTCACTCCATAACAAGTACAAATATGACTCTGTCATTGTCCATGTTTGTGTGAACGACCTGAGATGTATCTCCCTGGACTACATGAAAAGTGACATGGAAGAGCTCTTCAATCTTGTAGCCCAGGCAGTTATAACCCTAGCCCTGAGTACTTCCTGCCATCGCCCAGAATGATACCGCAGTACAAGGACAAAATGATTGACTTCAACAATTGGCTAAGCTTCTGGTGTCATTCTAAGGAGATCCAGTATCTGTCTGCCTGGGATGACATGGTCAACAGACCACGATGCTTTGCCAGAGATGGCCTGCACCTGTTGCCCCTGGGATTCCGGATACTGGCTAAGACTCTTGCTGCCCCTAAGGTGCCTTTTTTAGGCAAGGTTCAAATGACAAATTAACCACCATAACAGGAACAGGCAAGCAAAAACTGAGGGTAATGCTACTCAATGCTAGGAGTCTAACTCTCAAAATGCACTCACTCGAGGCACTCCTTAAAATGGAGAACATTGATATCTGTGCAGTGACTGAGACCTGGTTCAAGGCTCTAGAGAGCACCTCTGCATTACCAGGCTATAACTTATACCACACTTTTCGGCCATCTAACCTGGACCAGAACACCAAAGGTGGAAGTGTGTCCATATTCATTAAGGATATCCACACCTCCAGGCTAGTTGTGCAGCATAATGCATCTGAGGTTATCCAAGTGCAACTAACTCAAGGAAAAATTGCAATCCAAATTGTAGCTTGCTACAGATCCCCCACCATGCCCTAGGATTCCCACTCATCTTTTCTTGATATACTGGAAAATATTAGGGTTCAGTCAAACACCCTAATAATGGACGATTTCAACTACCCCACCATTAACTGGGAAAACTACTCATGTACCAACTCCTTCACTCAACACTTTCTGAAATTCAAAAAATTCCAATGCACTGGATCAACTTATCCACACCCCCTCCAGGGGCAACAATACCCTAGACCTAGTCATTACCAACATGAGTGACCGGTGTTCGACAACTGAACTCCACTCCACGTTGGTCAAATCCGACCATAAGCTAATAAGCCAAGATATCTGCATCCCTCCCCCACCCACCATTAAGGAAACCACAGTAAAAAAATTCTCCAAAGCCAATTTCATGCTTGTTAAGACAGAAGTGGATAACTTCATGACACCCATGCAGATGAACAATACAGTTATGACTGCTGAAACCTACACAAATGCACTCTATAAGCACTTACACAAGTGCATGGATTGTGCTATCCCAAACAGAACCAAGACGCTATCCTCCAAAAAAAGGAAGCTAATCTGGTGGTCCCCTGCCATAAACAAACTCTACAACAGAAGGAAGAAACTGTTGCAAAAGAGAGTAAAATCCCATGAGTGGAGGAGTTCCTTGGTCACCCTCAGTAAGAAGCTGTGATCCCTTATAAGATCCTCCAAAGCTAGCTACAAAAACAAAATCACCATTGAGTCTAAGGGTAACCACAAACCATTCTATAGCTATGTCAAGAATCACAATGGCAACACCCAGATCTGCTCTGAGGTACAGCACAACAGCATGAAAATTACAGAAACAACTGATATTACCAACATCAGATAGGTTCAATGCTAACTTTACCCCCCTCTCACCCCCTAAAGGGCCCATATCTATACAGGAAGAATGCAGGGTCCCTGTAATCACATCTATGCAGGTAAAAGCTGCACTCTCTAAAACCAAAAACACAGCATCCATGGGACCAGACAACATCCCAGGCTGCATTTTACATACATTTCAGAACGAACTGGCTCTCCACATAAGCACCATGTTCAATTATAGTCTCGCGTCAGGCTTTGCACCCACTGAATGGCACACAGCAACAGTTATCCCACTCCATAAAGGGGGAGCCACCACTGATCCTGGGAACTATTGCCCTATTAGCCTGACGAGCCTGGTCTGCAAGGCTATGGAACGTATGATCACGGAACTCATAAACAAAGACATTGGTAACCTCCAAACTCTGGAGCCCACCCAGTTCGGGTTTGTGAAAGGCAGATCATGCCTTGTGAACCTGATCAACTTCTTTGAGGCAGTCACCAAAACCATAAACAAGGGTAAGGTGGTTCACACAGCCTATCTTGACCTCACAAAGGCTTTCGATACCACCCCCCATTTTGGAATTATAGCTAAACTCACTAAACTAGGTATAAATCCCTACGTCACAAGATGGGTTGCCAGCTGGCTCACTGACAGAACCCACACTGTAAAAGTTGCAGACTCCAAATCTGACTTCAAACCAGTGACAAGTGGAGTACCACAGGGTTCAGTCCTGGGACCTCTCCTGTTTGGTATCTACTTATCTGAAGTACAGGCTAACACAGAAGGCCTCTGGCTAATGAAGTTCACAGATGACTGCAAACCAAAATCCATAGTAGAGTCCACAAATGATGTGAATATCCTACAGAAGGGCCTCACTAAGACAGATACCTGGTGCCAGAGGCCTGGCCTTAAGCTCAATGCCAAAAAGTGCATTATCATCCCCTTTGGTAAAAACTCTGTACCCATGAACTACCACATAAACGGCACTCTACTTAACACAGAATGTGTGATAAGAGACTTTGGGATCCAGGTGGACAGTAGTCTCTCCTTTGATAATCACATTGCCACATTAGTCAGGAAATCCTATGTGGCGCACCTCATCACAAAAGGGTTCTCATCCAGGAAAAAAGAGGTCATTGTTCCCCTCTACTTGGCACTCATTAGACCCATTATAGAGTGCAATGCCCCTTTTGGAATGTACCTCACAAGACATCTGCAGCAGCTGGAAAGGCCACAAAAGTACCTCACAAAGAGGATTACTGGCCTCAAACAGATGCCCTACACTGACCATCTCCAAAAACTCCAGCTTTACTCTGTAGCATATTGTCCTACTCCGAGGAGATCTCTGCTGACATGCTGCACCTAAAGAAATCCCAATCCCTCTGAGCTACATGCTCTAGGGAGCTAAACCTTGTCACCACAATAAACAGAACATGCTGGAGGGATAGATTCCTGTCCCAGAGACTTCCTATACTCTTGAACAAGCTACCCATCTATGTCAAGCAAAGTTCCTCATTAGCACTCTTCAATAAAAATCTTGATGAGTGGATGGGAACTAGAAAATACACCCCAGGAATCATGTCTGTAGCTTTGCCCGACAGGGGCACAGGAAATTAACTTTCTTGGGTGGCGTAAGCCAGGGAACCTTGTTGGCTAGACTTACTTAGGCCCTTGGGCCGATAACCTAGTCATACCTCTCAACTGTATAGATTTTTGCAGTATGTCTAGATTTTTGCCTTATATTTTTGGTCAGTTTTTCATAAAATTGTGGCCTTCTGGCAAATTAGTGGCACATCATTAAAGATTGAAGTTAGAAAATAATGACAGACATTTGAGTTTTAGACTTCATACCCTTCAGAAAATTCATGATGCAAAACCTGTTATTCTATCAACTTTCTAAGTTTGTAAAATTTAAAAAGGGTCCCTATTTGTACCACTTTTTTCATGGCTTTGTCCAGATTTCTTACTCTAAGAGGTTGAGAGGTATGAGCCTAGTACCTACCTATGAATCTATGTGAGATTTAAGGAAGGAGTGATTCAATACTTTGAAGTAGACCCCCCCACACACACACACGTGTGTGTGTGTGTGTGTGTGTGTGTGTGTGTGTGTGTGTGTGTGTGTGTGTGTGTGTGTGTATGTGTGTGTGTGCGTATGAATATATAATATACTGTTTGCTGACTCAAGATGTAACAGAAATCTGAACTACACTTAAGTCTGATAAAACCTGAAACAGAAAGTCTAAAAATATGTAATTTAATCTGACATGTCTACTTTCCTATGGCGGAAAGATTTCTGTAAATTTGTATTCTTTTTTCTGTGACTGTAAAAAGAAAATACATTGAATTTGTATTTTATGTGCAAAGTGTAGCTGCCTGCCCTCTGTTTGGAATCACAGCATTTATACATAGGATGTGAAAATGGTCTTCTGGATCTGATTGTTTCCAGGCAGGAATCCAATGACCATAAATGTAGCTAGATAATTGTTCAAGGATGTAGCTGAACTAAACTAAGTACACAGTTTCATTATTATGTAAGTATGGGAAAACATGCTTGATTGCATCTGTAGTCTTTAAGAAAAGATATAAACCAGGAGCAATTGATAGAGTAGCAGGACAGTTGAATGGGGTGTTATCTGGAGCTAGTCAGTCTTTTGGGCTTAGTTTCTGCAGTTGTCATAGCATGTATTCTAGAAAGTCTAGTAATTCCTGTAGTCAAGAATAGTTTGGAAAGTCTAGCTATAGTTACAGGCTATGTTTACTTGCAATCTATTTATTCAAAAGGTTTATTTTCTGTCTCTATGTGCAATTTTATTATGTCATTGTATATTTATCTGTTAGCTGTATTGTTTAATTCATTCTTTACTAAGTGAAGTATTTTATTTATTCACTTTCTTCTGACTAGTCATTGGTTTATCTATTTATTAGTTCTTAAGATGGTATTTATTGCTAAATAGTAACAAACTGTTGTTATCATTGGCCAAACTGTTCTACACTACTATCATTTGTGTTTATAATTGTTTGGCTTATTAACAACAGTGAAACAGTAACTGGGGCCATCCCTCATCCTGGCATCAAGGGTGGTGACAGTTTACTACTGTGAGTCAGGACAGAAGGCTATTGAAGAATATTACCTGCTTTCAATGGAATCTAATGAGTGTGTGTTTGTGTGTGTGTGTGTGTGTGTGTGTGTGTGTGTGTGTGTGTGTGTGTCTGTGTGTGTGTGTGTCTGGGATTTACGAAGCTCCATGCAAGATTAAGACTATTCTTGCACAGAGCAGTTCGTGTCCACTTAGAACACCAGCGTGCCTTGCATATGCATGAAGGCGCACTGCTGTTTAATCTAAACAGACACAGACCATGAATGAGTGCAGGGGGCATGTTTGAGTAGTGCACAAACACTAAACACACTCCCTGCACTCAGAAAGTGCCATACGGCACTTTCTAAGCCAAATTGGCATGATATTAGAGCTTTGCTCTAATATTATGCCAGTATTTCAGTGTCTGCAAACACTGAAATGATAAAATGATCATTTCAGTGACCGAGGACACTGAAATAAAAACGTCAATAAGTAAGCAATGCAGGGGGTGTGTTACAGGTTCTGTGACACACCCCCTGCATTGCTAAAGTGCCATATGCACTTTTGCAACCCGATAAAGCAGGAAATGTGTGAAAATGCACACAAAATGGGGGATAAATCCCCCAAAAGTGAAAAAGCACAAGCACAGCCCCACAAACATAGAAAGTTGATAGAGAACAGATCATGCAGCAGCATGAATCACGTAAGGGTAGAAGTCTGAAAGCAAGTGTATGGCAACATTCCGTCACAGCAGTTCATGTTAACAAAGGCACATATTATGGGGGGAATAAAACTACATTAGGGACATGCCTGAAAAATTGTCCCACACACTTAGAAAGTTGATAGATAACAGGATATGTAGACGCAGGAGTCCCTGAAGGCTAGAAGCCTGAAAGCCAAATCAATGCCAGTACTTCATGACTGCAGTCCAAAGTAGTCAAAACAACACAATATACACCCATCTAACCTAATAATATCATAATAATATTTAACAACTTTTTTCCAGTAGCCTAAAGAATGTTTAAGTGTAGCTAAGTGGGCGTGTACGTTATGGCTGTCCACTTAGCATAGCAAATAGACAGGTGAAATTTCCAAGCTGATGTAATAAAGTGGTTAGAATTGTGGCTTTACATGCAGATGTTCACAGATTGAGTCCCAAGACAGGCAATTTATTTTCCTATGTGAAAGTAGTGTTAGAATTATTTTAGTAAACTTAAATTATGTAGCAACCTTTTTTTGTCAACCACGGTAGTGTAGCAGTTCAAAAAGTGAGATGTCAGTGTAGAAAAGATGTGAAACCCCCATATAAATGCAAGTGCCCCATACAGTATAGTCACACAAAAATATAATTTAATGAAAGCACATAGAGGGATTCATGGAAGGTAAACATAAAATTATAATGTGTGCATAAATATTATTTTATAATAAAAATGTATAAGTATAATATGCTTAAATGTGCCTTCATCACTCTGCATCCATTAGACCTTGTTCTGCCCAGCAACAAAATAGTCAGCCCTACCAAGTCTTGAACCCGGGATGCTGTCCTCTACAATCACAGCAAAATACCACTGCACCATCTGAGCTGCAAAAAACTGAAATGCTTTAACAAACATATCATGCATTCTGGGCATTTAACATTAATGAAAAAAAAAAAAAACAATAGTCCCAAGTGTCAAACCATTGATACTGAACACTACAGTTAGAAGAATGTACCACTACACCATCTGAGCTAAAGGAAACATATCATGCAATAGGGCATACATTAGGTAGAAAGCTATGTAGAACCAGTCATGTGTTGTATATATATATATATATATATATATATATATATATATATATATATATGAAAAAGTAGGGTCATGATATAGATATACATATATAAAAATATAAAGGAAGGAAAATATATATATATATATATATATTACCTCAGAACTATCCCTCTCAACCTATTAGTGCAAGAAACTTGTACAAAGGCTATAAAAGGGGGGGTAAGCCACATATAGGGACATATTTCAAATATTGCTGTTACAAATGAAGACATTTGCTACAGCAACAGGGTGCGTTTCAGTAGACAATTACTAAAGGATATGAGGATGGAAACTGAAATGTTATGTCATTATTTACTGACATAAATCCTTGGATTATCACCGTGATTTACCAGACAAATATAAATAAATTGTGGAACTGAACAAAAGTATGGGCCAAACATCAGGACATTCTGTGAAAATCCTGGCAGTGGAGTTGTATGCTCAGAACCTCATAGTGCAATGAATCTGGACTAAGCCTGACAAAGTGGGGGGACAAAGGCATGAAAATAGGGACATATCCAAAATACATCAGTAGATAAGCCGAGAAAGTTGATGTAGTAACACTGTATGTCCTAACATATATCAGCTGAAATATCACAATTCCAGGACTCAATTGCTTCCCATTAGTTAGTGACCTCAATCCCCACATCATCCCACTGATGTGTCAGGAATGCACAACAGGTATAGGTACCAGACCAAAGATATAGGCGAGACACCTGGACATCCTACAAATATGTGGACATGACACAACAGTAGGGAAACTACACTGAGCTACCCAGAAATATCCAAACTACAATGAGACTGACATAACACTAACCAAGTCCAGCTCTAAAGCTGTAAACATGCATTTGCAAATATAACAGGCACTACAGGGATGTAACACTACTGGAAAACAGACACTGGTATGAAAGTGCATACCCCACAAGAATTTCACCACAGTCACAGTGACATACCAGTAAGCAAGCTGAACACTACAGTATAATTAATGTGTGAGCAACAAAATCCCGTTTGCCACTTACACATTACCCATACATATACTGCCCTAAGTCACAATGTAGTGGGAATTGTGAGGTGTTATGGGGCATGTCATGGTCTGCATGTACAAACATATATGGGTGATAGGGAACCAGAAACCGGAGCAGCATGCACAGTCTGATAGAATGGGCCCATGACACTCACATGTACCCCCTCCCTACACAGCCCAAATAACATGTACACACTACACTGCTACACAGTCCTGACAGTCTTTTAATAATGGGCAGACATGCACAGACCTCTCAAATGTACAGTTTACCACAGAATGTATAGGCACAGGACTCATATCTATGGCCGGTTCCTTGTTACATGTCTGGGGGTCTATGACATCATTGGGATGGTAGCAGGAATTAATTCAATAAGTAATGATACTACATACCTCTGAACCTCTTGGTGCATTACATCTGGACAAAGCCTGACATAACTGGGGAATAGAGGCCCAGACACAGGGGTATTTTGGACATATTAATGTGATAAATGTAGACAGTGGCTGGTGCTACCGGCTTTGTTGTAACATATCTTTTTTGAGGGATATGAAGTCAGTAATACCAATGGATGTTAGCATTTACTAACTGCATTCCCCAGAGTATCCTACCAATTAGCCAAGGACAACAACTGCCTGGGGAACAGACCAAACATATGAGCCATGCATCTGGACAGGATCTAGGCCTCTGGACAGTGTAGAGGGATGACCACAGTGATGTAGCAGAATGGAAATCCCCTGACAGCTGCCAAAAATGTCACCCAGCACCTTATGAAGTGTAGTAAGACCAACATGACACTCTCCCACATCACCTCTGGGAAATTACTCATGTATATTTAAATATAGCATGCACTGCAGGGATGGAACTGTAGTGAAAAGCAGAGAGTTTTGTAAAAAATGTGCCACCCAAAAACATTTGCAACACAGTCACAGCAAGATAACAGTACCCAAAATGAAATCTAGAGTAGAACGACTGTCTGAACAAACATATCCTGATTGCCAGTCACATACTACACCAACACATACTGGCCCAATTCACTGTGTAGTTGGAATCCTGAGGTGTTACAGGACATTTCACAGTCACCACCTACAAGCATACAGACATGACAGACTGCCAGCAGCTGTAGTAGCATGCAGAGTCAGAAAGGTAAAGGATGTATGGCACTCACATCTTCTACTCTCCCTACCCAGCCCAAAAACATCTACACACAACACTGCTACACAGTCTTGGCAGTCTGTTCACAATGGCCAGACAGACATAACTGTCATATGTACAGATGTCTACAGATTTACCAAGGTGTGGGACCATAATCCTGGCCACCACTGCATACTATGGCCAGGAGTCTGCCAGGTCATTGGCCTGATAACTGGAGTCCAGTTGGTAATTAATGATATACCATACGTCTGCACCTTGTAGTGCAGGACATTTGGACAACACATGATGTACTTGTGGGACAGGTGGCTGGAAAGAGGGACATATCACACATAATGGATTTGCAACTGAAACAGTAGCTGGTGTTACATGTGTTGTTATAACATAACATCCCTGAAAGATATGATGTCTGGAACACTAATGGATGTCAACAGTTACTGGCTACAATCCTCACATTATCCTACCAACCCCACAAAAACAGATGTTGTTCGAGGAACAGAGCAAGCATAACAGGCAAACATCTGTCCAGTCTGTGGACAACATGCCAGTTGAGAGGTATGTCAGAATCATATCACTGTCAGTTGTCAAGTCACCCAGTAAATGCATGGTCAGACTAACCCTGTCAGTCTAGCAAACCTCCATGCGTATAACAGCATTAATGACACAGAATCTGTACCCAATTCTAGAGCTTTGTCTCCCATGTTGTTGGCCTGTCTCCACATGTCCTGTCCTGTGAGGTATTTCCACCTACTGTCTGTGAAGATGTAGCCCCCACACCTCCATAATGTCCCCCTCACAGGCAAGGAAAATGGAAAAGGCCTACATGAAGGGTGTCCCATATGTTGGAACTAGCAACACTGTCCAGGATCACAGCACAACACTATGGGGGCACCTACATAGTTTTATGGCCTCAGCAATACCAGACAGGACAACATCAACCCCCTCAAGGTAGGCTGAATGCCTGCGGTGGACAGCAGCAATATACAACTACCATCATAGATGGAAATAATCGCAGGACAGGCCAAGAAGGAACAAGTGCCTTATTGGAAGCCATGTCACCTTGTTCTGCACAAGCAAATAAGTCCAGGTGTGATGTACCCTAAGGCTGTCTTTGAGTGTAAACTGGAGACATCCACCAAGGCCAATCACTAGGCTTTCCAGACATGTGTCTGCAATTCCAGAGGCAACACACGTATCTGCTCTGTAGTGGTGGTCAATAACACCACATATACAAATGCCGTGGATATAGACAACTGGCTGCAGACAGGTGATGTGTAAGCATCACCCCCCTGTCCTCCCATATATACATATGTGCATGTACAGTACCTGCCCCCCTCCCCTCATGATCAGGAAGCAGGTCTGTAATGCCCTCTCAAAGGCAACACACAGAGGTCTCCATAGGCCTGATACAATTCCTGGCTGCATCCAACATGAACAAAGGCACGGGCTCTCAGACCCATTCTGCAGTGTAGTCAACCACAGCCTGAGCACCGGTGTCATCCCATCTTCACAGAGGACAGACAAAGTTGATAGAAAACAGGTTATGCATTAGCATTAATGCTCATAAGGATACAAGTCTGAAACTGAAATATATGCCATAATGTCATGATAGTAGTCCTCAATGACATGGCCAAAAACCGCAATACTCTCCATTTAATATAGTAATAGTATATTAATATCCAATAGGCGATAAATAAAAATATACAGCTCAATTCCCCAAACCAAGATAGTGGAGTGGTCAGAGTCCCAGCTCTGATGCAGGTGTACATGGTTTGAGTAATACAACAGGCAATCCAAATTTACATGGGAAAGCAGTGTTAAAAGTGCTGTGTTCACATTAAAATATGTGGTAAATTATTTTTGTCACTCAGGGTAGTGTAGCTGGTGTAAAACGGATGTTTGAGTGCATATAACATGTGAAAACACTCATGTATACAAGTGTCCCATACAATATAGTTACACCCCTTGCTACTGTAATGAAAGCACATACAGCCATGTCATGTAAGGGAAATTTTATACACCTACTAAATGAAGTCATTAGTGTGGTATATTATGAGAATGAACTGTGGGCAATGGATAGCAAAGCTCAGCTATGCTTAGGAGGTTTAACAACACATTTCTGTTGTCCTTACCCCTCTCTCTGGGGTTTGAGTGTCCAAATTCACCTCCAATGTCTGTACAAATGCACAGCTGTTGCTGTATAAGAAATGGACATCATGGACCTTCTGTACACCCATCCTGCACATCCGTAGCTATCTTCCATATTGTTCTTCCCTCTGCGTGACCCTTTTCCACCACTTTCCTATCACCCATTTCTCTTTCCTTTTAAAGAATTAGTGCAGGTGTAAGCATGAGTAAGGGGTTGTAAGAGCAGCAAAATTAGCAGCCCTGCCATGTTTTGAACCCAGTGCCTTGTACACCATAATCAGAGCAATGTACTACTACACCATTTGAGCTGTAGGGATTGCTGATGATTTGTTCAACATATGCTTATTCAACAGTACCTAAAAGATTATTCCATAGAATCAGTCAGGCCTTGTATTTATATATATATATATATATATATATATATATATATATATATAGATATATATATATATATATATATATATATATATATATATATATATATATATATATATATATATATATATATATATACATACACACACACACACATACATGTATAAATGTACAGAGATGCATATAGATGGACAAATATATACATAATATAAATAGTGATATGCATATAAAATATACACATATACATATAACTATAAATACACACACACACACATATATATATATATATATATAAAGAAACTATACATATATAGATAAAAAATGTGTGTGTATTTATATATATATATATATATATATATATATATATATATATATATATATATATATATATATATACTCATAACATGTAGTGGAGTCATACCTCAGAACCATACCTACCAAGCCCTTACTGCAAGAAATCTAGCCCAAAGCTGTCCAAGTGGGGGGACAATGGGACAAAATTAGGGACATATTTCAAATATCGCTCCTATAAATATAAAATGTTGCCAGAGTGGCAGTTTGTTTCGGCATACATGTTCTGAAGGATGTGAGTTCTGAAACTGAAATGCATGTCATTTACTGTCAGAAATCCTCAGATCCTCACAGTGATTTACCAGGGATATGAAAATACTGCAGCTGTTGAACAGACCAGAAATATGAGCAATAAACCTGGACATACTGCAACAATCCGGACAGTCCTGAAGTAGGCTCAGAACCCCTTAGTGCAATGAACCTGTGCCAGGCCTGACAAAGTGGGGGAGAAAGCCATGGAAATAGGGACATATCTGAAATACTGGAGTAGATAAGCTGACACAGTTGCTGCAGTACACCCTCATGTCTGTCCTAACATATATTGACTGAAATAGCACAAGTCCAACACTAAATTACTTCCCACTAGTTAGTGACTGAAGTCCTCACATCAGCCCACTGATGTGTCAGAAATACACAACTCTTATGGGGTGCCAGGCAACACTACATCCTACAAATATCTGGACATAACATCACATTAGGGAAACTACACTCAGCTGCTAAGCATGTCACCAAGCACCATCCAAACTACAGTCAGACTGACACAACACTAACCCAAATCTGCTAGGTGGAATTACACATGTATTGGAAAATATATCAGGCACTACAGTAACAGCACTGAAAAACAGACACCAGTGTGAAAGTGCATACCCACAATCAATTCAACCACAGTCACAGTGACATACCGGTAAGCCAAGGAATAGTACAGTATAAGGACTGTGTGAACAAAAACATCTCAAAATGTTTGCCACTCACATACTACTCCCACATGTACTGACCCAATTCACAGTGTACTATGATGCCTGACTGTGGTATAGGACATGTCTCAGTCTGCCACTACAAACATATACAGCCAATGGACCACCAGAAACAGGAGCAGCATGCACAGGCAGATAGAAAATGAGCCATAACACATACATCCATGCCCCTCCCTATACAGTACAAATAACATTGACACAGTACACTGCTACACAATCCTGAAAGTCTGTCAACAATTGCCAGAAATACACAGACCTCTCAGTTGTACAGAGTCCCACAGAATGTCCAGGCTTTCCCCTCATATATAAGGCCTCTTCCACATAACATGGCTGGCAGTCTGATACATCACTGGGATAATGTCAGGAATTTTGACAGTAAGTAATCATATACCATACTATCAACCTCTTACCGCATGATATCTGGACAATGCCTGACATAATTGTTAAGCAGAGGCCCAAAAACAGGGGCATATTTCAAATATTGCTGTTATAAAACTGAGAATTTTGCTGTTGTAACAGGGTTAGTTTTAACATATCTTTTCTGAGGGATATGTGGTCAGAAACACAAATGGATGTGAGCAGTTACTGACTGCAATCCCCAGAGTATGCTACTGAATTTCCAAAGACAAAAAATGCCTGAGGAACACACCAAACATAGAATTCCAAATCCTGGCCATTCTGTGGATAGCCCTACAAGGTGAGAGTTATGTCAAACACATAACACTGTCAGAGTTAAAATCACCAAGGAACTCCATTTCCACACAAACCCTGTTTGACTAGCATTAATCCAAATGTATAACAACAATACTTGCATTCTGTCCCTATGTCTGTAACATTCTCCCCCGTTCTGTTGGCCTGTCTCCACAGTTTTGGTTGTAAGAGGTATTTCCAAATACCATCTTTGATGCTGTTGTTCACACACCACCATAAAGTCCTCCTCACTGGCAAGGAACAGGGCTAATGCTCACATGATGTACGCAATGATAGGAGTGTGTTTCCATGCCATTGCTATATGAATAACAAGACATCTGTCCTTCATGCATTTATCAAGTGGTGGACACCAGTTGGTGCACAGGTCATCAGCTGTTCATGAGCATTACCTACAAATGACAGGATGCTGCCTATGCAAAACAGATGTACACCCTACATCCTTGAGGTAGAGAGAGAGAGAGAGAGAGAAAAACAGTGAAAAGAAACATAAAATACCAAGCAGGACATAACCACCTACACTTGAATAAAACAAACAGGTATGTCAAACACGCAAGCATGTCATGGACAGCAGTAGGGGGTATGTAGTAATGGGAAATAGGAACTGTAACATATGTCTCAACAAGACTTGCTATACTGATATATTGCTGATCAGAACATATGGCCATAGCATCTGGGTCTGTCTGCAGTGACACAGATCATAGGTCAGGCTCGTGAGTCATCCCAGGAAAGGATGTCTCACATATGACTACTACTGCAGTGTGTGTTGAACAATACTGACTATGGCAATGCTAGGACAGCTACTGGCATGTCATACCTATCCATATCTTACTTGTGAATACAACTATGATATACTTGGTTGTCTCAGAAATGTGAGAGACCTATACATGGTATTTACATAGTAAATAACTGTTGCACATGTGTGTGTTGAACTGCATGTGATATACTGAGCTCATACCATTAAACTTTCCAGTGTTATGCACACTGACCATATGTGTGCCTCATATTTGTAGTCATTTACTCATACAGTTGTGTTATGTCTTGCAAATCATTGGCAAATCTGTGAAGAATGACATTGCAAAATCTCCTTCTTTTTCTTCTGGCTGTTCCCATTAGGGGCTGCCACAGTGGATCATCGGGTCTATATTAGAAACCCGAAAGACTAATTAAGTGAATACATTTACATCGTCACATAAAGATTGATGTATGAAATGGGCGAACAACGTAAATGGCTAAAGGGAGAATGCCGAACGTATTTCCTCGGCCAGCAGGGTGATCGTGGGGATGAGGAAATAAATCCTTTTCCCCAATGTAGTGCGGTCTTGGAGTTGGTATATTTAAGTAGGGGGGTGTGGGAGTGCAGGGGGGCTTGCCCCACTGCAAAAACATTTAGAAAAGTGTTTTAGTTTAGGTTTTTTGAGTTGGGTTTACCTTACCTGTATGGCGCTGTTGCTTCCGATATCACATTTGGCATTCTCCCTTTCGCCATTTACGTTGTTCGCTCATTTTAGACATTGACCTTTATGTGTCAATGGATTCGTATTCACTTAATTCGTCTTTCAGGTTTCTAATATAGACCCGGATCATCTGTTGCCATTTCTGCCTGTCCTCTGCATCCTGCTCTCTGTCACACCAACCACCTGCATATCCTCTCTCACCACATCCAGGAACCTTATCTGAGGCCTTCCTCTTTTCCTCTTACCTGGCAGCTTCATCCTTACCATCCTTTTCCCAATATACTCAGCATCCCTCTGCAGCACATGTAAAAACTGATTTAATCTTGCTTCTCTGGCTTTGTCTCAAAACCGTCCAACATGGGCTGACCCTGTCATATACACCTTGCTAATCCTGTTCACCCTCATCACAACCAGTGCAAATCCTAACATCTGTAACTCTGCCATGTCCAACTGTGACTCCCACCTTTTTGTCAATGACACTGTCCCCAACCCATATAATATAGCTGGTCTCACTATCCTTTTGTAGACCTTCCCTTTCACTCTTACTGGTACTCATCTGTCATAAATCAGTACTGACACTCTTCTCCACCCTCTCAATCTTGCCTGTACTCTGTACTTCACCTGTCCTCCAAAGTCATCATTACTCTGAAATGTTGATCCCAATCATTTATACTCATCCCCCATTGCCAACTCTACTCCCTGCATCCTCAACATTCCACTACCCTCCATCTCATTCACACAAAGATATTCTGTCTTAGTCCTGCTGACCTTCATTCCTCTCCTCGTTAGAGCATATCTCCACCTCTACGGGGTCTCCTAAATCTGTATCCTACTCTGAGTACAGATCAGAATGTCATCTGCAAACATCATACTCAATGGGGACACCTGTATGATCTTGTCTGTCAACCTGTCCATCACCATTGCAAATAAGAATGGGCTCACAGCTGATCCCTGAAGTCATCCCACCTCCACCTTAAATGCATCTGTCATTCCCGCTGCAAACCTCACCGCTGTCGCACCACACTTGTACATATCCTGTACCACTCTTACATATATCTCTGCCATTCATGATTTCCTCACACAATACTCCAAAGGGAGATGAGCCCCTGCAAGTATGGTAGCTGCACAGCTCCAAAAGTCCTTGAGCAAAACCCAAAATGCAGAGCCAGCAAACCATGACATAAAAGTTTATTGATATCGAATAGGAGAACAAAACAGTCTGGTTTCAGCTGGAAGTTTATCAAGCCTGCATCAGTGTCGTCAATTATAGTTGCAACTATTCTCCTTTTATATTGTATTACCACTAGAGGCTGAATAAGAGAATTGCTTCCATTAACACATTTCATTAGAAATATTCATTAAGTCCTGGTGAGAACAAAGCACTCAGTTTGATGATCCATTTTTTCTCTTTGTCGTTCCAACAATTGATGCCAACCTGATTTATTATTTCTGTTATCCTGTATTTTGTCAATAATCGTAAAATTAAAGACTGCATTATGATGTTTCTCAGAGTGTTTATATAAAGCATTTGTTGGTTTCCTGACCCTGATATCACTTAAGTGTTCTGAAATTCTGAATTTAACTGGTCTTGAGGTCTGTCCCACATAAAAGGCAGAGCAGCTGCAAGTGACCATATAAATGAACCAGTCTGACTGACAATTTGCAAAGAATGAAATATTGAACATTTGCCCAGTATTTTTGCTAGTTAATTCACGGGTCTTCAACATCCTTTTACAGTGGGTACAGTGACCACACAGAAAACAGCCTTGCAAAACCCCACCATCTAGTTTTGACTGTACTGAATGCATATCAGATGTCTGCACATGTTTATAATTACTCATGTATGAGCCAAGATATTTGCCCCTTCTAAAAGAAAAATGACATGTATCATCTAAAATTTCACATAGCCTGGTATCTGCTAATAAAATATTCCAGTGCCTGCGGACACTGTTGAGTAAGACATCCATATTTCTGCCATAAGTAGTGATTAATATAATTTGTGAATTGTTGTCTGATATTTTATCCCTATATTGAAGTAAATAAGCCCTGTCCTGATTGGATGCCCAGTGTTTGGCCTGATAGATGTCCCCTCTCCTGTAGCCCCTCTGCCTGAATCTCCTAACTAAATCTTCCTCATAAGAATGCTAAGTGGCTGCATCTGAACATATCCTTTTGATATGTAAAAACTGTGACTTTGGAATGTTTCTGCATATGTGAGGAGGATGAAAGCTGGTAGCATGGAGTAAGGAGTTGAACTGGGGGTGTTTATGATAAACCTCAGATGTTAATGTGTGATCAACATTTCTGATTACTAACACATCCAGAAAAGTAATTCTGTCCGTATCAAAAGTAGCTATAAAATGAATCCCCTATTTATCATTCAAGAATTCAACAAACTCCTGAAGATATTCTATATCTGACCTTCATACTAACCAGCAGTCATCCAAATATCTTCTCCAAATGTCGATCTCAGCTAAGTAGATGCTGTGAGCCCTATCATAAATCATTTGTTCCTCAATACAAGCCATAAAGAGATCGGCATATATGGGGGCAAAGGAGGCCCCCATGGCAATTCCTTTAATCTGTAGATAACAGTTGTTTTGGAAATAGAAAACATTTTTATTCAAAACATAATCTGTTAAACAGAGTAGGAAGGTATTGAAGCCCGGTTGATACAATTCAGACCTAAGTAGCCAATATTCTAAAGCCTCCAAGCCTGCCCAATGGGGAATGTTTGTGTATAATGCAGAAACATCCAAAGTACACATGAGCCACCCTGCCTCCAACTGCATATCAGAGATGACCCTGAGAAATTTGGTGGTATCTTGGATCCTTGCTCTAACTCATTTTAGCAAGGGTTTGAGATTTACAGTCAGGAACTGGGATAGAGGTTCAGTAACTGAACCTCTGCCAGAGACAATTGGTCTACCCAGTGGATTTTGTAAACTCTTATGTATTTTAGGTAAGAAGTATATATACTGGCTGGAAGGGTCCCAAGCTATTAAATGGTGAAGTGTGTTATCCGTTATAATCCCCTCTTCCTTAGCAGAGTTCAAGAAACAATCTGTTTCTTGAAGCCGGTAGTTGGGTCACATACCATTTGTGTATAGTAACATTTATCGGAAAGTTGTCTCATTGCTTCTATGTTATATTGTGACCAATCCTGTACCACTATAGCCCCACCTTTGTCTGCTGGCAATATTACTAGTTTATGATTAGCACCCAATTCCTGTATCATATCCAGCTCATATTCTGATAAGTTATTAGATTTCACACGGTGCTCCCTATAGTTGAAATGTAGATCTTTGAGAATTGAGTTCTGAAACATGAGTACAGTAGGATGCATGGGTAGAATGAAATTGGATTTATGATATTTAAATCCATGTTGTGATTCTGATTCAGATGCTGTTTGGGGAAAAAGGTTTCAGGTTAAGGGATCTGAAAAAAGAAGAGATATCCTGTGCAAAGGTGTCTTCAGGCACATAAAAACCAGGTACAAAATTTAAACCCTTACTGAGTAGTTTGACATGAGTAGGGGACAATTCAACAAAGGAAATGTTCAGTACATTATTCTGTTCTACTTCTGTACCATGAGCTTGAGCAGCTCTTCCGTGCTGTCTCCCTCTGCATTTCCTACCCCCTCCCCCCGCTTTTGTTTACCTCTAAAAGGATAGGTGTATTACTTTTCTTGGATGCTGGTGAATCTGTGACATTTTGTGTAATGGACTCTAAACCAGAGGAAGATTCCTCACCTGAATCATCATAACTAGATAAAGCTGATTTCTTTAATATGGAATGTGGTCTCTTTCTTTTGAGCACCTTCATGTTCATAGGTTCAAATCTCACATGTTTGGTAGTGGAATAGGGATGTCCACCCTCGTGATCAGTTACATCTCTATGAAACTTTTTCATTTTCTTTTCTTTAAACTGTTGCTCCAATGACAAGATCCTGGCTCAATTTCTTTAAACAATTATTAAAACCCTCTTGACCCTTCATATTTCACAATATCAATGCACATGCATGTGATATCAGATATATTCTTGTCAATGGTTCTGTCATAATATGATGCTAGGGTTTTGACAAATTCCATAGATGCTTGATGTCACACCTCAGCCCATTGCTCTAAAAGGGTTGTATCAGCATCAGGAACCAGGGGTTGAATCCGTACCTTCAAACTTCTGGGTAAGATATCTTTGGCTATGTATGCCTTAAATAATTTCGCATGCCATACATTAGCCCTCAGGGCCCTCATATTTTTGTTAAGTTTGTGAAATTCAACTTCACACATATTTGCTTATGTGGTGCTTTCAGGCCCATTCTGTATGCTGTTATTATTTAGTCCATAAACTGCCAAATCATCCCTATCCGATGATAAACCTTTAAGCAAGTTAGTAAGATCCATTTGTGGGTCAGTCGCCCATATATTTTGGTATAAAAAAAGAAAAAGAAAAAGATGAGCTACAGTTGGACTGTGATATTCCCCAAATAATAGTCCAATTTAGAAAGTTAATAATGAATGGCAATCCAAGCAACAGTACTCATATTCGAAAATGTTATGTGCTTAAATATATTGAGCACATATACAGTTGGAAACAATGCCAGACACTGAATATTCGTTCACATATATATATATATATATATATATATATATATATATAAAACCACTGCTTCCTAACTATATCAAAAAAAGACTGAGGACAATATTAGCCCCTGCTGGACCATATGTTACCAAACACTATACATATTCACTGGCAAAATGGATATCTACATGAAGCCCAAAGTGATGAAAAACATGGACAATAATAGCCCTTGCATTAAGTTATAACATTCCTCTATTAATCCAGCAGTGCTATACCCACAATCCAAAATATCAAACAAAATTAAAATGTATCCTCATATCGCTTAAGGACAATAGTAGACCCTGCATAAAAAAATTACATAACCAAAATGCAAATATTATGCAATGCTAATTCCTAAGTGTCTGGTCACCCCAAGTATACCTAGTAAATGTTAATTGGTTGCCATTCAATATCTTAATTTAGGTAGGCAATTATCCAGTCCAACATATAACTTATTAAAAAACAAAAGAAGTGAACCAAAAATGGATATCCAACCTCCAAAGGTATATCTATAATGCTAAAACTTCCAAAAATGAGACCCCTAGTTTAGGGATGCAAAGTAATCCTACCTCTATATTGTATTGTGACTATCTTGCAAGAAGGACTAGATTGCATATATTATTCAAAAATCCGTCTCTGTTAATAGATGTGCCAAAAGGTATTAAGAAATCCCCAAACTATGAAATATATCATAATATTCTTTACAAATCCCTTGAGACTCAGTTTGTACACAGAGAACAGCTGCAGTTGTACATTAGTCTACATAAGCCCAACTTATAAATGAACTGTGTTGTATATGCTATAATTTAAACCAACATTCGCTGTTTCCAAAAACAAAATGGCATCCTGAATGACGCAATTCAATAAAGTATAACAAGTTTCAACAGAGAAATAGCACAAACACACAATTGCATATTATATCATAAACCATATTAAATGTCCCGTTCTTATAACTGAATAGAGAATAATCCACAATTATTCCAGCAAGATAATCATGTATCCAAAGAAGCAATTCACTAGAATAATCATGCGTATATACGCCAAAGTTGAGATGTAGGAATATCTTGATTGAAGATTCACTCAAACACTGATGTTCCCAACAACCGAATAATGTCCAGGTCAATTTAGTACTAGTTGTTATATAAATCCACAGCAAAGTATCATAAACGACCACAAAAAGTAGTAGTTTGTTTGAAAGTTGCCCAAAATTATTCTTAATATACTCCAAGCACATAGAACAAAATGTGCTTTAAGTCCATATGTTATCAACCATGTTTCCCTTAGTTCCAGTTGTGATAGTAATAATCCCAAGGCTCATAAAGTTATAAAAAACTGGCTTGAATGTAGGACAACCCCAAGGAAAGTGTATTTAACATGTCAGGACACAAATAGTCAAGCATCCATACAAAAACCAACACTAGTGACGTATCTGTTATAAGTATTATTAACCCCAGAAGAAAAAGACATGATCCACAGTCCCTGATACAGCGAATGCAGTCATCTGTGTCAAACGAATGCAAATTTTTATGCAAAGCAATGAAAGCATATATCCATGCTAAACCTCTTTCAATTCCTTTTGTTTACAGGATGAAATTAAAACGTGAACATACTCCAGACCGCCCAACTGGGAATAACTGGACCAAGAATGCCTCCAATGTGAAAAAGTTTGTTTTCTTTTTTCTTTTTTCTCCTAAAAAGTAAAGTGCCCAATGCACAAAAAGTCACAGACCAACATCAGGGGGGAAGGAAAATGCTCCAAAGAGAGATGAGCCCCTGCAAGTATGGTAGCTGCAAGGCTCCAAAAGTCCTTGAGCAAAACCAAAAATGCAGAGCCAGCAAATCGTGACAGAAAAGTTTATTGATATAGAATAGAAGAACAAAACAGACCGGTTTCAGCTGTAAGTTTATCAAGCCTTCATCAGTGTACTAAATTATAGTTGCAACCATTCTCCTTTTATATTGCATCACCACTAGAGGCTGAATAAGAGAATTGCTTCCATTAACACATTTCATTAGAAATATTCATTAAGTCCTGGTGAGAACAAAGCACCCAGTTTGATGATCCATTTTTTTCTCTTTGTTGGTCAACAATTGATACCAACCTGAGTTATTATTTCTGTATTTTGTCAATAATCGTAAAATTAAAGACTGCATTATGATGTTTCTCAGTGCGTTTATATAAAGCATTTGTTGGTTTCCTGACCTTGATATCACTTAAGTGTTCTGAAATTCTGAATTTAACAACTGCCTACTAAGCACCCTGTCATATGCTTTGTCTATGTCCAGAAAGACACAAATCAGCTCAACCTTCTCTGTACTACTCCAGCAACATTCTCAGAGCAAACATTGCATCTCTAGTGCCCTTACCTGGCATGACAACATACTGCTGACCACTACTCATCACTGCCCTGCTTAACATAGCTTCCACTACTCTTTCCCATGACTTCATGCTGTGACTAATTAATGTTATCCATTTGTAGTTACTACAGCTCTGCACATCAACCTTTTTCTTAAAATGGTATACAAACACTTTCTCTCCACTCCACATGCAACCTCTCACTTTCCACGATATCATTAAACAAGCTGGTAAAAAACACCACTGCCATGTCCCGTAAACACCTCCATGCTACCACAGGTATGTCATGTGGGCCAACAGGCTTTCCAGTATTCATCCTCTTCATAGCTATCCTTACTTCCTCCTTGGTAAGCCATTGCACGTCCTGATTCACCATACCCACATCATCCAACTTTCTCTCTCTCTCATTTTCTTCATTCATCAGCCTCTCAAAGTGCTCTGTCCATCTGCTCAACACACTCTCCTCGCGTGTGAGTATGTTTCCCTCATTATCCTTTTTCTAGCTCAGTTCTTCTGTCTAGCCAGCTGGTACAAGTCCTGTCATACCTCCTTAGTGTCTAACCTGTCATACAAGTCATCATATACTTCATCCTTAGCCTTTGCCACCTCTCTCTTTGCCATGCACCTAATCTCCTCATACTCCTGTCTACTTTCCTCATCACTATGACAATCTCACTCCTTCATCCACAACCTCTTTCTCTGTATACTGTCCTGTACTTCCTCAGTCCACCACCAGGTGTCTTTGTGCTCCTTCCTCCATCCACATGTCAGACCAAGCACCTTTCTAGCCATCTCCCTTAGTAGCTCTGCTGTACTTACCCAGATATTTGGTAAATCGTTACTGCCACACAGTGCCTGTCTTAACACTTCCCTGAACTCCAGATCACAATCACCCTTTTCCAGTTCCCACCATCTGATCCTTGGTGCTGCCCTCACAGTTCTCCTCTTCTTGATCATCAACATCATCTTACAGACCAAAAGTCTCTGCTGCCTAACTAAACTTTCCCCTGTCACCACTTTACAGTCTCCAATCTCCTTCAAACTGGCCCTCCTACTTTGGATATATTCCATCTGTGTGCATCTCCCTCCACTCTGTTATGTCACACTATGCTCCTCCCTCTTGTTATAGTATATATTCACCACAGCCATGTCCATCCTTTTTGCAAAATCCACTACCATCTCACCATCTGCATTCCTTTGCTTAACACCATACATACCCATCCCTTCCTCATCCCCTCTGTTCCCTTCACCAACATGGCCACTGAAATCTGCCGCAATCACCACTCTCTCACCCTCTGGGACAGTCACCACCATGCCATTCAACTGACTTCACATTTCTTTTTCTTATCCGCCGTACAAGCAACTTGCATACCATATGCACTAACAACATTCATCATTACACCATCCATTTCCAGATTCATAAACATCACTCTATCAGACACTCATGTCATCCTCCAAAAACACCCTTGGCATACCATTCCATCAGGATATCCCCTACCCCCTTTCCCCTCCCATCCACACCCTGATAGCACAATTGTGACCTGGCTCCGATACACCTAGCTGTACTCCCCTTCCATCTGGTCTCTTGCACATACAATATATCCACCTTCCTATGGTCATCATATCAGCTAGCCCTGTCCCTATACCAGTCATACTGCCAACATTAAAAGTTCTTACCCTGACTACCACACTCCTAGCCTTTCTCCTCTCTTCCTGCCATATGACTGTTGGACATCCTCCAGGGTATGTCTGTCAGTGCAACGGCTACTGTGCTATTGAATGACTCGAGTGTGTTACATCAATATTATGACAGTGTCACTAATTATGTCCTATTGCCCCCCCCCCCCCATGTATGTATGGTGTCCTACAGATGTCCTGCTCTAACGGGTTGAGAGGGATGTTGGGCATCAGGAGTGTGAATACAGTGTGCCATATTGGCATAGAACAGACATGTATATCAGGTATTACCTGTGCACATGTCAGTATGAGTAGGTGTATCTGGCCACCTCATAACAACAGACATGGGATGCAAAATGTCAGTTAAATAAGCTGTACATGTTGTACACGTGTATAATCTTAGTTACTGTGCATCCAACAGAGTGACATTTCTACAGCTACTAGTTGTTGCATTGCCCTGACACAGCCATGGGTACTACAATAAACATGATTATCTGTTTGAAATTGAAGAGGTATCCAGCTGTATTATGACTGTGTGTCTATGCCTACTACAAACAGCTATATGAACATCAACATAGCTGTATGGACTCAGCAATACCTTACTCGCAAAACCTGCCTCCACCAAAGTAGGGTAATCCCCTTTTCTGGACAGCAGCAATACACAAACCACAGACTTGGCCCCTATATTGGCTGTACAGGGCAAATTAGGAGCTGGCACCAACTTGGTATCAAGTCAGCCTTTGTCTGATCAAGCGTGTAAGGTCAAAGGTGGAGTACTGTAAGGCTAACTATGAGTACAAATTGGACACATCCACCAAGACCAATCACAAGGCCATCTTCACATATGTCTGCAATCTCAGACGCAACAAACCAACCCCCCCAGTAATGGTGGTCAATCAGACCGCATACACATACAACATAGCTACAGCCAACCTACTGCAGATAGGGAAAACATCACCCCCTGGCTCAGCATCACTATAGGTGGATATGCACAGCACCCACACACCTCCTCTCATCACCAGTGAGCAGGTAAATATTGCCTACTGAAAGGCAACAAATGTAAGTATCCATGGGACCTGATAACATCCCTGTCTGCATCCTACATGAAATGAGGCATGTGTTCCCAGCTCCATTCCACACTGTAGTCACACCAAGCCTTGGCACCATCCACACCCCATCCACTTTGAAAATGGCCAATGTCATTCCTCTACACAGACATGAATGAGGAGTAGAGGATTATGAAATTAACTATCCCTCATTGTGGGAAATATGACACATCAGGGCCAGCAGTGCAATGCAAGCAGATACAGTGCTGATAGATTACAGGGGTATGTTGTGGTTGTGAGTGGTGGCTACTGGTATTCAATGTAGCTGTGCAGGTTCTTTACATACTGTTGCCAAATGTATGAGGTCCTGTGATGTGTTTCCCTTTTTATGTCTTCCAGGTGCAATGTCGCATTAGCAAAGGTATACCTTCTCAGCAGCCGAGACAAATATAATCATAGAAACCATACTACAGAACCATGTCATAATGTTTGTCTGGGGCCCGCAACATCTGTGGGAGAGGACTGGCCTGTGGGATGACTTAGTCCACAGGGCAAATGATGTCAGCCTGCATGCACATACATACGAGCAGGTCCAGCATCATGCAAATAACCTCATATGCCATGCCTGGCAAATGGCTGCTGCAGTGGCCAGGGACCACACAGCCACAGGTGGGGGCCCAGCCATGCAGTCCCCACTGAACCTTGGGCAACCCATCCCAGTACAACATCAGGGTACAGACCCTACAATGCTGGAGGTGGGTGGCACCCAGACAATGGACTAGGAGTGTGCAGGTAAGGCCCAGGTGTAGATTACTAGACTAGCAGACATACTTGTATTTATAGAGTATCTATGTGCATGTGTCAGGTCAGATTGCAGTTGTGGATGGGGTTATCCCAGAGCTCTATATTGTTAGTTACATGTAGTAAAACTGGCTGCAATACATGATATTGAGGTCCGTGTGTCATACATGTCACCATTTGGGTACTGTGTGGTCTGTGTAACAGATTTGTTCCACCTCACCTGTAAGCATGTGTGTGTGTGTGTGTGTGTGTGTGTGTGTGTGTGTGTGTGTGTGTGTGTGTGTGTGTGTGTGTGTGTTTGTGTGTGTTTGTGTGTGCACATATGTACCAGCCAACCTCAGAGTGCAGGTATTAACGTGCATATGTTGTCTTCCCCTCACAGGTTGCAATGGGGTTTGGGCTCCCTCCTGCTTGGAAACTAATGTCATTATCTCTGCAGACTCTGACAATGATGATAGGAATAATGAGGTACAGGTGGGGTTGTCATGGGCTGAATCTGTGCCATTGGTTGGCATCCCACCCTTGTCCACACCACCCCCTCACACAGTGACAATGCCCACACATGCCTCGTCACAAGCGGCCACAGATGATGGACAGTTATCAGGTGGTGGCATTGAACAAGCTAGTGTGGTGACTATGGCAGGTGTGACTGTTGACACTGGCCATAGCCAGAGTGCAGGTGATGTCCCACACAGGCGGATGGACAGGGGTGCTCACAGGAGGATGGCGGCTCATCAATCCGCTGTCGCAAGTGCCACAGCAGGAGTCACCAGATGCATGCTTTGAACTGTCATGGATGCACAGGCAAGTAGTGAATGCCACACCAGACAAATACTCAGGGTGGTGGATGCAACACTTCCTGATTTACATGGTGACATACATGACCTTGTTGAGGCAACACATCAAAAGATTGAGGTCATGAATAGATGGTGGGGTTAGACCTTGGCAATTCTCAACCATGGCATGTCTGTGCTGCAGTATGTGGTGGCAGATGGACATTGGCCATGTGGACGTAAGTCAGTACCAACAACAGCTGAAAGTCTATGGGGACATGCACCTTCACACTCCCATTGTGGCAGTGACACCAGCACTACCAATGGAGGGTTGCTGTCTGCATTACACTGGAGCAGGCCATGGGGACATGGTATCCCGTCAGGGTGACGGATCCAGCAGACAGCAGTCACCATCAGGAAGCAGTAATACATCTGGACTTGGGCCTGGTGGTGCCACTGATACCCCTGGCAGGACCAGTTCCCCTGTTCATGGCTGGAGACAGTGAACTGGACACCAACATTAGACATCTACATCTCAAGATGCAGCCACTTGAAGCACTCCTCAAAATGGAGAACATTGACATTTGTGCTGTAACGGAGACCTGGTTTACAGCAGCAGACAGCACCCCTGTACTACCAGCCTATAACTCATTCCACACCTGTCAGCCCCAAAACATGGACCACAGCTACAAAGGTGGTGGTGTCTCCATATTAATAACAGATATGCACACATCCAGAGTAGTATCCCAGCATAATGCATCTGAGATACTTCAGGTACAACTGACATTGGGTAATGGTGCAATCCAGGTCATAGCCTGCTATAGGTCCAAATCCATGTCCCTAGACTCTCAATCCACATTCCTCAACTCCCCAGAAACTATCAAGGTCCAACTGAACACTCTCATACTAGGAGAGTTCAACTACCCCTCCATCAACGGGGTAAGATACTAAAGCACCAATACACTGGCCGAATGCTTCCTGGAATTCATCAGTTCCAATGTCCTGGACCAGCTCATTCTGACACCCAGTAGAGGAAGCAACATCTTTGACCTGTGTTGATTAGTAACATATGGGATTGTTGCTTGACAACAGTAGTCAATCACTACCTGGTCAGATCCAGCATAGTGTAATCACCATGAAAATCCACATCTCATACACACCCCGTGCAAAAGTAACCACCTTGAAAAACATCTCCAAAGCTAACTTTGGCCTCATAAGAACAGAGGTGGCTAACTTCACAGCACCCATGCCAATGGAAAATATCCGCATGACTGATGACTCATGCACAAATGCACTGCACAAACATGTACATCAATGCATTGAACTAGCAATACCCAACAGAACCATGACACTCTCCTCCAAACACCGGAGGCCAATCTGGTGGTCCCCTGCCATCAATAACCTGTAAAACAGGAAGAAGAAACAGTTGCAGCAAAAGGTGGAGTCCCAAGAGTGGTAAAACTCCCTTATTAGCCTCAAGAGATCCCTCATGAAATCATCTAAAGCCACATATGATAGCATAATTGCAGCAGACACTGATAACAATCACAAATCCTTTGTTAGTGATATCAAGAACCTTCACACCAATACCCAGAAGTGCTCTGAGTTACTGCACAATGCTATCTCCTATACTGAACCAACAGATATTGCCAACATTCTTGCCAACAGATTCAGTGCCAGCTTTACCCCTCCCTCCCTAGGGGAACAATCAGAATGCCAGAAGAATGCCAAGCACCCAGGATTACTGCCACTCTGGTTACATCTGCATTGTCCATGGGCAAGAATACAGCTTCTATGGGACCGTACATTATCCCTGGCTGTGTTCTAAATGAAATATAGATACCTGGCACCACATCTGTGTACCCTGTTCAGTCACAGCCTCACCTCAGGCTTTGTCCATCCCAAATGGCGCACTGCTACAGTCATCCCTCTACATAAAGGTGTAGCAACTACAGACCCTGGAAATTAACAGTCCATTACCCTGATAAGTCTGATATGTACAGCTATAGAGCACATCATCATGGACCTGGTCGACAAACATGTAGGTAATCTCCTAACTCTGGACCCTACACAGTTTGGCTTTGTGAAAGGTAGATCATGCCTGCTCAACCTGGTTAACTTCTTTGAGTCAGTCATCAAGGCTGTGTATGACAATAAGGCACTACATACAGCCTACATCAATCTGGCCAAGGCTGTTGATACCATTCCTCAGTCAGGAATTATGGATGAACCCACCAAACTAGGCGTCAACCCCTATATCACTGGGGGGTTGCAAATAGGCTCACAGATAGAATACATAGTGTTAAAGTAGCAAGCTCCAAGTCAGACTGCCAGCCAATCATGAGTGAAGTCCCACAGGGATCAGTCCTGGGTACAGTCCTGTTCAGAATGTACTTCTCAGGAGACCAGGCCAACACAAAGGAACTCTGGATAACCAAGTTCACAGACAACTGCATACATGGAACCATCATTAACTCTACATGTGATGGAGACATCCTACAGAAAGGCCTCACTGAGACCACTGACTGATGTGGAAACCATGGCCTAAGGCTCAACACCACAAAATGCATCATCAGCCCCTTTGGTAAAATCTCAATTCTGACTAAGTACCATTGATGGGAGCTCACTGAACACTGTAGGCATTATAAAAGATCTGGAGAAACAGGTTGACAGCAACCTCTCCTTTAACCACCACATTGCCAGTGTGGTCAGGAAATTCTTCTATGTGGCACATCTCATTAGCAAGGGTTTTGTATTCAGAAAGAAGGAGGTCATCTTCTCTGTGTACTCTTCCCTCATTACACCAATCAAGCATAATAGCCCGTTTGGCATGTACTTCACTAGACACCTGCAACAGCTGGAGAGGCCACAGAAGTACCTCATAATGAGGATCCTAGGCAATAAACACATGTCCTGCACAGACAAACTCAACAAACTCCAGCTATTCTCAGTCTCATATCACCTACTTAGAGGTGATCTATGCTTGACTTGCAAAGCCATGTCTGACCCAGCTCTTTTACAAATGCTACATCTAAAGACATCCCAATCTCTCTGCACCACATACTGCAGGGAACTCGCCACAATCAACAGAACATGCTGGAGGTATAGGTTCCTCACCCAGAGACTGTACATGCCCTGGAATAAATTTCCCCATACATGTCAAACAAAGCACCTAGATGACCCTGTTCCAGAGATATCTTGATGAGTGGATGGGTAATAGAATGTTCACCCCAGTGATCACTCCAGTGGCACTACTTGATGGGGTCACTGGGAACTAAAGTTGGGTGGCACAATGGCAGGGCACTTCTATGAGCTAGGTTTGTAGCATCTCCAGAGCCATTAGCCTAGTACACACCTATGAACTTTTAAAGGGAGTGACATCAGCATGACTGATACAGTAGACCAGTGGGTGGGTAACTTATCAAAATACTTTCCCCTACAAACATACACAGTTACACACACACTTATACACCCACACACACATTTGCTAGATCTGAGAGTAGAGCCCCTGCCCATCTACTTATTTGTATTATAGTGTTACACAGTTACCACATGCTACAGCGCTTATTTGACTGACAACTACCCACAGGGGCTGATAAGGGGAATGACATCAGCAGGACTGATGAAGTAGGGCAGTGGGTGAGAGACTTATTAAAATTCTTCTTCTTACTAACATACACACACACTCATTTGCCAGATCTGAGATTAGAACCTGTATCTAGCTAGTGATTTGTACTATTGTGTTACACAGTTATAACACATGCTATGGAGCTTACTGGATTGACAACTAGCCAAAGGTGCTGATAAGGGGAATGACATCAGCAGGAGTGATAAAGTAGAGCAGTGGATGGAAGACTTATCAAAACACTTCTTCTTACAAACATACACACAACACATACACTCATTTGCCAGCTCTGTGATTAGAACCCCTGTCAAGCTAGTGTTTTGTACTATTGTGTTACGCAGTTATCACACATGCTACAGAGCTTATTGGGATGACAACTGGCCAAATGTACCAATAAGTGGAATGACATCAACAGGACTGATAAAGTGGGGCACTGGGAAGTGTTGTGGGTGGGAATGGCTTAAAACTGTTTCACCTACAAGCACACACACACCCTCACTCTCACATACACAACTGTCACACACACACACACACACACACACACACACACACACACACACACACACACACACACACACACACACACACACACACAAAGACACACACTTGGCAGTATTGGGAAAAGAACCCCTACCTCTTTAACTAGTTCTACTATAGTGTTATGCAGTTATCACATGTGCTACAGACCTTATATGGATGATTGGTGTCCAATGGTACTTCCAAGGTGAATTAAAGCAGCAGCTGATGTGAAGTAGGAGAATGTGAAGTGTACTGAGTGGGAAGAGTCTCCTAATAATTGGACCTATGGAGTTACACACACACACACACACACACACACACACACACACACACACACACACACACACACACACACACGTGATGTGATATTATAAACTCAACCTCAGTACTGTTACACAATGGGGCTCACCTTTTATGCTGGCACATGTGACTGTTTACAACTGGTATGGCACTGTCCACAGCAGGACATCACTGTATGCCATTCAGGGTATCCATGTGTATGACTCACTCTGTGTCCCCCTGTCTCTCTCTCTCTCTCTCTCTATATATATATATATATATATATATATATATATATATATATATATATATCACTGTCTGTCTCTCAGTTCCCCACATCTGTGTGTGTGTACGCTCGACATATGTTATCTGTTGCCCATATATATATATATATATATATATATATATATATATATATATATATATAGATATATATATATATGTGTGTGTGTGTGCGTGTATCTCACACACCAGATGCAGATATATCACATATGGGCCACCTACAGCTAGCTGCAGGTAATCCTGTCTGATGTGTGTGTGGGGACAGTTGAGGTGTACATAGCCGTCTGTATGAATGGACATATATACACAATACAGTCATATATTCCAATGTGGGTTCCAACATGTCCTGTGATTCTCTAAGTGTAGGAGCATGCCCAGTGTTACCTTCTATAGTTAGGGTGGACTCCATTCCAGAGATATGTGTACTCCAGTCCAAGGTTTTGTGTGCTACAGACATGCCTCTCAGGTGTACACAGGACTTTCCTCAGGGTACTTGTTTTGTTTAGCAGACATTTTCTGACATATCTGTAGTCTGAAACTGCAATGTATTGTGTCATTACCTAGTGTCAGACATCCTCAGATCATCACAGTGCTTTACCAGAGGAATAGCAGTTGTATGATGCATAGACCAATATTAAGAGGGCAGCTATGTAAATTCTTGCCCAACAAGGCCATTTGTGAGGTGCGGCTACAGCCAGTGTAGTAAAGACACACAGCTGAGTGAACAGTCCAGCAACCTGGTGATATACTGGCTGGGGATCTCCTGCTTGTATGGTATCTTTCTAACCTGAGATGTCATATCCTTGTGTGTGTGCATACCTCTGACCTGTACATTTTTTGGCAGGTTGTTCAGGTGTTTGGCTAGAGGTTTCATCCTTTCTACATAAACTTGTGTTTTTATGGCGAGTTAGTTACATATAATTGATGTGTGATGTTACAGAATAATATAGACTACTGTTTTTGAATACATAGCTTTCAGACAATTCCCACTACTTCAAACCCCTCACCCACCAAGTTTTTCAGTATGTAAGAGTGATATTTACAACAGATGCCTATCATTGTGCCTTTGTTCCACTTTTCATTCTGCCCTTGTCCAGACATCTTGCTGTCAGAGGATGGGAGTTATGGGTGTGGGTACAGAGTGCATTCAACTATGCAGGCATGTCCATTATTTGTAAAAGCAAACATAAGAAAAAGGATTATTGAGAATGATCACTGGCAACAGTACCACAAAACACTTATATTCACAAAAGCCTTGGCACCTCTGCTACAACATCCTTAAAGATGTCAGTAATATGTGCAGCATATTCCACATAGCACTGTGACTTCCAGGTATGTCAGTGGCAGAGCACTGGGTGTCACTGACATGCATAACAGTTGGCACTGCAGTTATCTGCACATGGCCCTGTCAAAGGCAGCACTGTACCTAGGGCAGTACAAGACGGATGCCAGGAGAACACTCTGGCCAGATCCAGACAGTGTTAACCACACATACACATAGCTCATTGACCCCCGCATATTGCGAACAGGCAACATGTTTTCATATGTATTGGTACAGCCCTGCTAATGTGTGCTTTGCTGCTATTTCCATGCAAACATATATTTTATTGCATTTGTGTGGGTATATGGGAGGAGCACACCTGTCCAATGTATACATTTGCACAGACTGTGCTGGTATTTGCTTTACATTTTGGTTCAGTTTACCATACTATTGTGCCCTGTCTCAGGGACTGGAGGCATATCAGTAAAGAGCCCAGGTCAGATTGTACTGGCATACATTTGAGTTTCAGACTTCTTACCCTTCATAGCCTTACTGCAACTGCAGATCCTGCTGTGCTATCACTGTGTGAGTCTGTAGGGGGTTAATTCAACATTGCTGCCACTTGTGTGCCTTTACCAGACATTTCTCTGTGGTATTCTACAGCTGACTTACTGTGTGTGAGGTTATGGACCTCCACCCTGACATCCATGCCTGTGACCTATGACCCCCACTTATTTGTCCCCACACCTGTACTGCAGTGGGATTTGCCACCTTGGGTACTACTGCATAGTGTGTGGAGGACAGTTTTGGCCAGACATTTCCTGGTGGCCAACATAGCTGTCAGTTGTGTGCTGCTATCCCAGTAGGCCACCCCATTCCCTTGCATGCATGCAGCAGTACCATAGATATGCTAGCAGAACATACTACCGCATTCATTTATTGTTAAGAAGAATGATTTACCTTGTGCTTGCAGCAGTTATGTGGACAGTGCTTGAGGGTCACCTATGTTGGATGCACACAGTACACTGCCTATACATGGTAAGTTACAAGTAATCTGATGTGTGTGTCATCCATTTTACTGTGTGTGTGAGTCAAAAACAGGTGTCAGTCCCTGGGGTCCCTACAGTGTCAGTGTGTGTGCTATGCATTGCCTCTTTGCCAAGGCCTGAGCATACTAGGCACACCTCCATCTGCCTACAGGAGCACGCTCAGGGACCTCCTCCTGTGAATCTCTCTGTGCCTGTGGGGACCTTGGCAATGGTGATGGGCTGTGTGGCCCTTCCCCATGCTGTTCCTGCTACAGCTGTTTCTGCAGGATCATATTGTGTAGCATGGCACATACTATGAACATGTGTGCACATGTGGCTGGAGAGTACTAACCAGATATGTCAAGGCAGCAGAACTGTGACTTGAGCATCCCAAACACATGCTCTATAATGATCCTGGTTTGTGAGTGTGCCTTATTATGGTATTCTTGTGTGGGTGTGTGCATTTCTGATGGGTGTCATCATTCATGGCTCCAGTGCATAGCCAGCATTCCTCACCAGATGGGCATATGGGATGTCCCTACTGGCAAATGCCTGGTACAGCTGTGATGAATGCCAGATGTGGGAGTCATGATAGCTTCCACGGCTGCCACCACACACATTCATGATAATACTCTGGGCATTGCACACGACCTGGCAGTTGATGGAGGGGAAGCCCTTGCGGTTTATGTAGACCCTACCATGTTCACAGGGTGGTGCTTTGATGTGGATGTGCATGCAGTCTATGGCACCCAGTACCTCTGAGTATTCTGCTACACAGTGAAAAAGATTGTATTGCTGGTCCTCTCCTTATAGGTGTTGGAGTAGTAAATGTGTTCACCGGCATGCGGTAGCATGGCATTCAGGAACTGCTGGATTACCATGGATGCAGATGCCTGTGAGACCCACATCATGTCCCCAGTAAGTCTTTGAAATGTACCTGTAACTATGATTCTTAAGGCTACACATACCTTGATATCCACTAGGATGGGTTCCCCTCTGTTGGTTCTAGGTCTGAGTTGAGGCCGGCACAGCTCGGTGAGTTGCTGAAGTATGTCTCTGTCCACCTTGTAGTGCTCTACTATCTCCAGATCATGTAGCCACTGGTAGGTTACCCTGGGTCTGAATACTCTTCGCCTCCTCCTCAGTCTGAGTTGGTTGTCAGCATTATCCTCCTCTCCACCCTCAGCCTCTAGCACATACTGATGGATCAAAGCAATGGCAGCACCTATCATTTTTCAGTTAAAATTCCCCTGCATGTTGTGAAGATATGTGAAGGCTGCTAGTCTAGCTAGATAGAATTTTGTAGATAATTCTATCATTTGTAAATATTAATATAAGCCACGGGCTTGTTCTCTTAAATGGAAGAAAATGGTGTTAAATACTGAACATCAAAAATGTAACAACAGTGCACTCTGCTGGAAGAAAGCTAAGTCAAGCCTTGTATGACTGTTTGATCAAACTCGGAGCCATGGTGTCTGAACCAGCAGATTCTTTCTATTGTTTGGAGACCGGAGTTAATTGCTAGATTTTACATATGTAATGTCTTTAATTACTGTGGTTTCCTGACCAGGTGCAAGCTTACTAAGAAATGTTAATGCAGAGTTTTGGTTAGCCTGGGAAACCAGAGAATTGTTAAGAATGATGTAATCTAAAATGAGTCAGCAGGATGTATTATCAATTTAAAAGGACTTTCTCAGAGACAGAGACAGAGCATTTTTGGATTTTGCCTAAAGCTGACAACAACTCACCAGTACTCTGCTTTTCCTCTATATGTAAGTTTATTTAGAACTGTGATTGCTCATAGATAGAGATACAAAATAGTAAGTTTAGTCTAGCTGTTTTTTCTGTATGATGTCAGAATTATTCTACTGTATTATTTTAAGCATTTTGTTGTGATCTCTGAACTCTTGACTACCACTGTGTAGTAAGAAGTATTGTCTTGTGTTTTTATTATTTATTATTAAATATTTTAAACCCTTCAACTGTGGCTGTTTTGTGTAGAGATAATTTAAGCTCTAGAGTACATTGCATGTATATAATGATACTGTACAAAGCCACTCCAAATAAGCCTTGCTGCTTAGTCACACTTACCATTTGGATAATAATATTGTACAGTAATTATTGGACACCTCTTGGTAAGGGCCTTATTAGTAGCTGATATTAGTGGTTGGTGGCAGTGATTATGACCGTATAGCCTGGCAAGAAGGGGCATAGCTGGTGAACCTGTGCCAGCCATCCCCAGGAGTGTCTGTGTGTTTGTATATAACTCATATCTTAAAGAGTGTGTGTGTGTGTGTGTGTGTGTGTGTGTGTGTGTGTGTGTGTGTGCGTGTGTGTGTGTGTCAGCTACTTAGGTAAGGACACGAAACACTGGTTGGACAGAAAGGGTGCTGGAGGTTTTAGCTTGACCACTAGGCTGAGATCTGTAACCTATAGCTGTGCCAGTGGGGAGTCTTATTGGGGAGCTGGAGAGAAAGGGAGAAACCAGCCCCAGACTGACTGTGATCTCCGTGTGCTCTTAAGGGAAATTGTACTTTACTGTGTGCATGTTTGTTATCCTTCCCAATGTGGATGCCCCTCACTGGTGTTAGTGGTGAGGATTGAGGCTCCTTGATTACTGGGCCAGTGCATGGGGATCACATATGTATACACCAATGGTGCAGAGTTTGTGGGAAAACCAGACTGTAAGGTGTTTCTATACTCTATACTGTTGTGCTGCAGATGCTGCCTGTATGATTGGCTGACTATGATACATTCAACCTGCCACCTATATTACTCATGTCTTTGATTTGGCTACTGTAAGTGTTAGAGGCATTACTGGTAATTTGTGCATGATTGCCTTTATTCTGCTGTTGCCTTTTTTAATTATTTTTTACTTACATCTCCTCCCATTTTCAGCTATGCAGCCACCTGCTAGCTGTATTATTATGTGCTTTGCCTGGCCCATTGTAAGTTGCAAGAGTCTCATATTAGTGATTTCTACTTCATTTCCCCTTTATTGTGCTGTTGCCCTTTATTTATTTACTTTTTTACATCTCCTCCCATTTTCAGCTATGCAGCCACCTGCCAGCTATATTACTGAGTGCTTTCAATGGCCCATTGTGTGTTGCAGTATCCCATATTGCTGTTTGTATTGCATTTCCCTTGTTCTGCTATTTCCCTTTTCTTTTCCTATATCCTTCCTGTTTAAGTCCTGGCGCGCCACCCAGACTCATTTAGCTAGCTTTAAACAGCAAGAAATGTCCCTCCCCTGGGCATGAACATGCTCCTCAGTTCATGGACTAGGACTATACAGTCTCAGACAAACCCCCTCGCATAGCTGTGCTTAGCTAAGCATAAACCCAGCCAACGGAGCTCTAATGTGCTTACAGCAAACATGACACACACCCTTTTCATGTTAGTTGCTCCTCCTGTTTACACAGTGGTGTTAGAGCACCTACACGGTTTTTGTGATTCAGTATAAGTCCCCTCATTAATATACCTCACTATCTTACTCCATAGTTACTGCACTACACAAGCACCTTCCTCCTTAACAACCACTGTTCCCTGCCATTGTTTTGATTCTGCTTGCCATTGACTATAATGGCAAAATGCAGGTTTCCCTTAAAATGGACTTTTCTCATTTTTTTTTATTTTCCCCACCATCCCGTTTGCACAGTGCTGCCTTATGCTTAAACGGCCGAGATCGGCCAAAAAAAAAAAAAACATTTATTTTTATAAACCTCAAACACTTCCCTATGCCAATGGCCATATATTTGGCCATTGGCATGGCCAACCACTTTAATACATGCTCTAGGGTATTTCCTGATGGTATCTAAAATGGCAAATTTGAATTTGTGTGTGTTGTCCTTCTTTTTAATATGTCTATATAAGGCATTAGTAGGGTCCTTCCTCCTGATATTATACATATGATCATATATCCGTTTCATAAAACTTCTCTTTGTCTTACCCACATAATAACTTACACATTTATTACACTTAGCCAAATAAACAATCATTTTTGTATTGCAATTCCCTTTTGTAAATTTGACTGTTGGCCTGAATTGATACCCTAGTTATGCCTTATACAGACATATTGAAAAGAAGGACAACACACACAAATTCAGATTTGCCATTCTAGATACCATCAGGAAGGACCCTAGAGGGGGTGACTACAAGACATTATTAAGCTGCAAGGAAACTTGGTGGCAGTTGTATTTGGATGCGGCAACACTACCTGGGCTTAACGATTATGTTTCTCTCAAGCCTATATTGGAGATGAATTAATACAATGCGAATGTTTAGAATAGTATTCATTTTCAATGATACATTAAGCATTTATATATACATATTTATCTTTCCAAGTTATGTGCATCAGATGTACATATGACATTGTGGCTATTTGAGAGTTTGACAGTATTATTTTTCCTGTCAGTATTATATAGTAATAATTTGTACCATGATACAACATGCCTTTCATAGGAATATTCCAGAGCAAGTGTTAGGCGTTATAGCATTTTGTTAACTTTAGATGGACATATATTTTCAAGTATGTATATATGTTGGAGTTTTATCTATCTTTCATACATTTTATATATATTATTATTTCTTTAATTATTCAATTTTTGAATTTTATATAATATTTAGGTTCATTATTGTAGGGTGATAATGTATTTGTATCAATTTAAATTGTTGTATGTGCTGGATAAGATGAGCTGTTTTGTCATTATTCATCGTTATACATTATTATTTTTTATATATTTTTATATACTTCTTTTTTTACAGTAGTGGATTTGTATTTTAAATATTGTTGGATTGTGGAGACTTGGATTTTGTACATATTATTCATAGGTAGAGCATTTCACAGATGTATACAGTTATACATAATGTTGAGCTGCATTTTTAGACATGAACAATGAGTTCAGACGAACAATACTATTATATGCTGGTATAGCTTTAAGAATTTAAAAAGAAAAAATGTTAAAAATTTAAAAGGCTAAATGTTTAATATGAGCCGGTATTTTGGCATCAATTTTTAAATATAAGGCTTACTATCAATGTTAACAGTGTTCTGATGAAGCCCACCTAGTTGTCGGTGAAAGCGCTTAACCATTTTATTTTGTTCTATATCAGTTTATTCATCATTTTTATTCTGTGGAATAAACATCTTTTTTCATACATAGAGGTGATTGGACACTTATTGGTGATATTGTGGCAGCTTTTATTGGAGCTGTCATGGCTCCGTTTTCTTTTTTGCAGAAATGTATTCGGTTAGTAACCGAATACATCTTGGCACCTTACACTGTTCCTGCACAGAGACCTGCCTACTTCCTGGATAGCTAAATCAGCTCATTTGCATGGTTTTCACCAGCAAATGAGCTGATTGGCATACTGCATGGCTTACCATGCAGGAACAGTGTAGGGCTGCTCATACACATCAAAATGGCACATTCATGGATCGCTTGGCAGTCATATTCCGTGCAGGAGCGGCTATAATGCTTCTGCGTGGAAAGAAACAATTCCTGAATCCTGGGGTGTGTGTGTGTTTGTATGGGTTGGTGGGAGGGTGTGTAAATATAATAGTTTATTTCAAGCACAGTTACTGTGGACAAGTGAGCACTGAAAGCCACTGAACTTCAGAGGTGCTGGTGACAAAGGGGTCTGGGGAAATATGCCAAAGGTCTTGTATGTGAGATGTTCAGTATGAAGTCTGTTTTGGGTGTGGATGGTGAAGGCCCCTACACAAGAGAAGCAGTGTATATTTCCTGCATGCTCTTATGGGCAGGCTGCACTTAAATTATTTAATGATTCATATCTGTACTCCTTTATTATACTATAATCTGTTTGGCACAGTGGTGTGACACAATACTATACATTCACGAAAGAAGAAAACTGAAAACTAGTAAGCAATAAAAAGCGGATTGCAACCAGAACTTGCAACCCCATATTGTAAACTGTCAAAAGGTTATCCCATTTACAAAAAAGGAGATTGAACTGATGTCAAAAACTTTTGATGCATGAGATTGAGCTCAATTTTCTGATAAGTTTTTAAACATTGTTTACTGGCACTTATTAATAACAACCACAGTAGAAACATCATTGACTTAAACAAACATTGTAATGTTCAGGGTAAATCTATAATATCCAGTATGATAGACTTCTATGAAGAAGTATCACTAGTATCAGGCTGTCTACTGGTGTAATCTACTTATGTCTGTCACCAAAACCTATTGTATCTGCCCAACAGATGTCAAATATTAATCTGCATCATATGAGGCATCAAGAACTAGGTGACTGATAAAAAATAAACTGTTGTTATTAAATTTCATTATTCTAGTTATCTCCTGGTCAGTGATGGTGTCAGGCAGCAATCTGTACTTGGGCCTACACTGTTTAAAATTGTATCACTTCCTTACCTCAAAACAAATCATGTTGGTTGAGCAAGTATGTAGACAACCTTGAAATTGCATTTACAATTAATTGCTAAATATAATGTAAATGAGTGCATGAAGAACATAGCATACTGGACTACAACAAATGGCTTGCATTTTATTACTGACAAATGTATGATTTACTTTAAAAGCCAACTATTTCTTGTTCAATACATTTGCTTAACACAAATGTAAATTAAATTAGCTTCTTTAAAGATCTTGAAAACTTTATATTTGTTAAACAGGTTGACACGGTTTGTACTCACTCCATGCAACAACTAGGTATTATGATGACAAATCTTACTATCAGAGATCTAGACTGTTTATCATAAATAAATAAATCTTATATTAGATCTATACTTTAGTCTAACAGTAGCTTCTGTATGTACTGCAAGGGACAGCTTAAATCCATTGAAAGGGTACAAAGAATAATTGCTAAGACAATACTTTGACCTTCTAATCTTTGCTATATGGATAGCTGTAAAAATTATAACTTTACACTATGCATTGTCAATATTTCTGAGGTAAACTACTTATATGATTGATTATGATCAATTGTTACAAGTTACTTTAAACATAAAAACAGATCTTTGTTTGGTTTCTCTTCATAATAGCAGTTACAAGCTCTATGCCAAAATCCATAACTGCCAACCAAGACAGAAAAATACGTAGCTTTTAGACTACCAGTTCTTTGGAATAAACTACCTTGATTATTAAATTAAATAATTTGAATACTTCTGAAAATAAGTTAGATCTTTGGTTTGGTGACAAGGTTTTTGATCCTGATTTCCTGGAAACAGTGTTTCTTGATGGTCCTTAGGGATCCAAAACATTGACTTCCCACTCTTATGAAACCTATGAGATATACATTTTGTGGGCATTCTCATCACTGGCAGTGGTGGGATTCAAACATCACTCATTTATGGGCTAGTCTTTCATTAAATTGTCCTAGAATGTTCATTTTTATGCACTAAGAAACTATAGCATCTAATCTGCACTGCAATGCTATGCATTATTACATTTATTTACCATACTAGCTTCAACATCACTTCAAATGCAGTTGCAAAATGAAGTTATTTATGGGGAAAGACATTTTTACATTTTTCTTCTTATCTAAGAAAATGAAAGTGTGTTTTATTGTCCCATAGAAATAATAAAAAGAACTGATTTCATAAAATGACTTTGTGAATTGCATTTTTAACTAAAATAACTTGTTCCTGTGATGATGTAATGCATAATTAAGCAATAAATATGTGCAGCTACATTTTAGAATAAGTCATGCTCAATATACATTTAGAAAAACTGCAAAACCATTTTCAGTTTGACAAAACACGAGCAGAGGAAAAATACATCAGAAGATACAACACAGACTTCCATTTACAGAATAAAGTTTAACTTCATCTCTGTTGCGGCTGTTGATGAAATACGTTAAAGGTGGCTACAAATCTGTTATTTGTTCTTGAACTAATACAGTGTAGTACAGAACTATGAAGTTTAGTACATGGGTAAAGTTAAGAAAATAAAAGCATAGAAAAGAAAAAGAATGAACAGCATATAACTTGTGAGGTAGTGAAACAAGACAGGGAACTATTTTTACATTTCTCAGTTATGGTGCCTTGTTATGGGCATAGTTGGTGATACAGGAACAAGTTCCTGGCTAGTGATACATGGACAGGTTGATTATTTTCAAAGGTGCTAATTGTAATCTTTAAGCAAGCAGAATGCTGTCAGATGGGACCAAAGAGTTTCATTCTCTGACAACAATTTTATATGACTGAGCCTTACAAAGCAATTATCGGGTCAATGGTCATATTCTTGTGGCTTTGCATGCACTAACCATAGTATCTGGACTCAACCCTTGATTAAATTTACTAGGCACAAGATGCTACAGGGCATAGAAATAAAGCTTCAAAATGGGCTTCCAATCATGTCAACTTGAAAGGCACCAAGCCTGTTTTTCTGTCATGAAACTATGATTCATCTCTGCCAAAGAAGGCAGTGTGCCATCCCATACCATTTCATAATACAGCACTGCAACCAGTGATTGCTGTCGACTTGTCAGTTAACTGCAGTGTCAGTACTCAGGCCACAGAAAAAACATGAAATGGTGGAATTTGCATAATGTCCTGTGAATGTGCAAATCATGTCTTAACATCCATGGCTGGACAAACTCAAAAACATATTCAGTTGATGTTCAGATACATATTAGCTACACAGCTTCTCAAGAAATGACGTCTTAAGGGAAATGATAACTACAAGAGGAATGCTACAGCAGCAGGACTGGAAATGCCACTTGCTGTGAGGCCACAATGCCCAGTAAAAGTCAAAAACTGTCATGGAGAAAGTGTGTACTCAGAAGAGGTCACAAAACCCTTTATAGTATTGAAGGAAAGCTATAAAGTGTCAACATTTGGCTAACACACCATAATTAAAGCAAGAACTCAATGTTCTGTTGAAGTATCTCAGTTTGCTTCCTGATTTTGCGTTTAACACACATGCACATAAACCAAATGTTGATGGTTGACAATACAAGCAGGCATAGGTTCATAGTTAAGTACTAAGATAGCTGCTCTTATAGGCCATTTTAAGCCTGGCCAATTTCCCTTTTGGTGTTTGAATTAACCTATCCCCCTTGGTGTTAAACTGACCTTACTCATCCCATGGTCAGTAATTACATATTACCCCTAGTGAGAATAGCTGGGATCATACCATAGATAAGCAATTGTTCACTTCCATCTCCTCCTCTTCTTTTGATCTCACTCTTGGTACATGTTCCAGTATGAAGGTACTGGAATTAATAGCTTACACTACTTCTTTCTGTGTATATATTAATGTATTTGTGTAGGTTTACACTTTATAAATACACATGGATCCATGGCACAGTACAGCAGAGACATCTGGCTGGCTATGGCAGCAGTGAAAGCATGGCATAATGGTCATCAGGTAAGCACATTTTTAGACCATCCTGGAGAGCTTAAGCATCTTTTGTTGAAGTAATAATGTTACACAATGTGTAATCACCACCATATTTTTTAATCAGTATCATATTTCCCACTGTTATGTCTGAGAAGAAAAATCCAGAAAGAAGTTGCTCCAGTATGCAGCCTTGTTGGACACACTGCTACTCATATGGTACTTTATATACTTATGAAAGCAGAAAATGCATGACAGATACTCCCAGTGAATGTTATATGGTGATGGCACTATAACAGGCTGCATTTATTCTACGTTTTTAAGGTATTCACCTTGTTGCTTTATTTCATGGTCACGTGATAGAACCTTTGCTATTTAATGAAGCATGTCGGATATATAAAAAGTCTGAAGAGGAAACACTAATTGGGCTGGACAGGTAAACCCTTATCTAACCCTGTTATTTCATTTGCTTTACAAGTGTTTTACTCATTGAATTATGTATATTTTGTCATTTATTTCTATACATTTATCCATTGTTTACTTAAGTGGAATTGTCCCGAATGCCCTGGCAGGATGAAGATAAGCAACATGGGTGATAGACTTTCATCAAGTGCTACTGTTACTTCCTCAATGAATGCCATAAGGTACAAAAGGTACTATCTCCCCTTATCAAATCCATATAGTTCCACGTTTAAGGAAGTAGGCCCCATATGTCAGTTTGGAAAAGAGCCATTATGGTTCTCACCATGATTTTGCTTGGAATACTGGCTGGGCTAAGGGGTCTAAAATTGTTTTGTTGGATTTTACTCCCTTTCTCCTGATGAACTGGTACAATTACACACTGTCACCACAGGTCAGGGACATATCCACATACTAACATATTATTTTACATGATTGACAGGGGTTGTCACATTTTTCTTGCTTCTCATTAGGAGACCACCAGGTATATTGTCAGGAATAGACAAAATCTGACATTCTGCAATGCAGAAGGTGAAAAGGGACTGTAAAGCCGAAAACAACTAAATCAATTTAGATCCTGACTTATGGGTACTTGACCGGACAGATTCAACAGTTTGGCATTGCATCATGAGACACCTATAAATTTAGAGTTGTTACAAAAACATCTGTAAGATGGATGTCTCGTGTTCACTTGAATACTGAATTAGTAGATTTCGTCTTTCTAGACTTTCAGTAGGCTGCTCTTATTGTGATATTTTCTGCGAATTGAATGAAAAGTAAATGTAGAAATGTATTCTATCTAGCTATGCATTGCAGTTCTTTGTATATTATTTCTGGCAATCTTTATAAAAGGTCATGCAACTGATGTACTTGTACTGAGGTAGTCACTATTTGCAGCAGTTAGTCGATGAAATGAAAATAAAACGTACAGTGCCAAAGCCTTCTATTAAAATTCTAGCGTTATATCCATTAGTATGGCTATAAGCAGATTTGTCATAGTTGAGGTTTGTGGCGGATGGTTACTTAGCACATACCATTGTGTTTATATTACATGAGATATGTAGGTAAAATGTAATGAATCAGAGAAAAACTGTACTTTGTCAGCCATCAGGCATATAAAGCATTAAGACTATAGGCAAACTCATAATAGTTCAGTTATCATGTCATTTTAGACATACATAACAAACCACTATGATGTTCTGACCATGTAAAGGAAAGACAGTGACACAGAAATTGTATGCATGAAAGCAACAGTGACATAAATATAAATGGATGCATGCCAAAATACAAATATTCGCAGTAATATAGTTATCAAGTTATAAGGCCATTGATGACATTACACACATATTACCGGGGTACTTTATATACTTATGTATATAGAAGGAGCGTGAAAGATGCTCCCAGTGAACATTATATGGTGATGGCAATGCAACAAGCTACATTTATTCTCAAACTTTGTAAGGTATTCACCTTGTTGCTTTATTTGGTTGTCGTGTGACTAAAACAACAGAAAACTTTGCGAGTACAGCAGCTGCACGGTCCCAATAAAGATAAATGCACATCAAAAAAGTAGAAAGACCAGCATACAGTGGCACCAAATAAATACTTTAATAAAGTATTCTTAACAAAAAAAACAAACCGGTTTCGGCTGTATGGTTACATAGCCTTCATCAGTGTGAAAATCAACAAATTAAGAAACACTTTAAATACATAATTCAGAGGACATGTGATCAATTAAAGATGCTCATTAAGCCCTGGTTTAAAGAGACCTCCCAGTTTAACAATCCATTTTTTCTCCATAGTGTTTAACAAATCATGCCAACCCAATTTATTGTTTCTGGGTCTCATGATTTTATCAATGATGGCGAAATTAAATATGGCATTTTTATGTATCAGAGTATGCTTATAAAGGGCATTAGTTTCTTTATGGTGTTTGATCTTGCTAAGATGTTCAGATATTTTGAATTTAAGGGGTCTGGAAGTTTGCCCTATATAGAATGCTGAACAGTTGCAACTAGTTAGGTAAATCACCCAATCAGAAGTGCAATTAGCAAAAAATCGAATATCATAGACTTGAGGGGTATTTTGGCTGCTGAAGCCTTTAGTTTTTAATATCCTGGGGCAGTGAACGCAATGGCCACAAGGGTGGCAACCATTTAAGGGATCACCTAACAAAGCAGCTTGGGTTGATTTTATATTAGGAGATTGCCCATGTTTGAAGTGGTTAAAAAAATGCAGCAAGATTTTTACCTTTCCTGAATGAGAAAAGACATCTATCTTCCTACAATTCACTCAGTCTGGTGTCACATGTCAAGATATTCCAGTGATGTTGTACAATATCCATTAGTACCTTGGTGTTGCATCCATAAGTGGTTATTAATCTGGGGGGCCCACCACCTCTATCACCATTGTCTTTGTAAAGAAAAAGGTTCTCATGCTCCATATTATCTACCACCTGTTTTATATGTAAGACTTGACCCATTTTGTAACCTCTGTCCCTAAATCTAAGAACTAAATCATCCCTAAAATGTGTATAGGTGTTTCTATCGGAACAAATACATTTCATTCTCATGAACTGAGATTTAGGGATGTTCTTACAGATATGGGGAGGATGGAAGCTGGTGGCATGGAGAAGCGAATTATTTTCGGGAAATTTCCGATAGACTTCAGTGGTCAACATGTGGTCAAATGCTCTGGAGACCAAAACATCCAAAAAATGATTTTGTTTTTGTCATAGTTGACCTTGAATTCAATTCCCCATTTGTTCTCATTTAAATATGTGATGAATCCCAAAAGGTATTCCACATCCAATCTCCACACCAACCGGCAATCATACAGATATCTCCTCCAGATATCCATTTCTTCTATGTATACGTTATGGGAGTTATCATAAATAATTTGTTCCTCAATATAAGCCATAAATAAGTGTGACTGAACCTTTGCCATTTAATGACGAATGTTAGATGTATAAAAATCTGAAGTAGTCCTTGCACAGAAAGAATGAATGAAATAAATGGAATTCGTGGGAACAATGCATGCCAAGTAGTGTTCAGGAGGAGGAGAAAGGTTTAAGGGAATGCAGGAAATCAGTAATTTATGTAATATTAGACTGATGATAGTTACAAAGAAGGAAAAGTTATGTGATATATTATGCACGTGAAAGGAAAAAATATTAATATGGCTTGTTTTCTTTCCTGTTAAAGTATTCTTGCCATACCCAAGTATAATAAAAAAGTAAGAAAAAAATGAACATTCTCTTTTTTAAGTCATAAACTGAAGATTATTTTTATTTGTTTGTTTCAGAACAGTTCCCCATGTATCAGACTAAGTGCACTCCACTCTTGTGTAGATCCATCCTATTAGTATATGCTGAGAATGTAGAAGGTCCCTCCAAGACATCTTTGAGACACTCCTTTGTGTGACTAATAAGTGTAATTTTGGAGTTTGCAGAGGTGTAAAACACTCAATGGGAATAGACAATGTCTTGTTAATTACCTGCACTTCCAAAGAAGAAAGGTATAGCATTCCATCTGGTTGCACATCCTAATCCAGCTTGATATGCCCCAAATTCCCTCTGTTTACCATCATATTCCAGCTAATAACTGAATGCCAACATTTGGGTTGATCTTCAGATGCCATCTTTGGTGATAGAAATTTTGCTAAACAGAGGTGCTGCTCATCTTTAATCTCACTATATGCTGTTACAGATTCAAGAGGGAAGACCTTTTAAGATGACTCACCCCAATGTGAGCAATCAAAGTGCCATTATTACTTTTAATTCTTGTCAGACTAGCTGAGATGTTGCTAATATTGGTCCATGATAGGCATGGCATTGTCAAATGCTCCCTGAAAAGTCCAGTGAGGTGTATGTCTTTTTCACATATGTGGGGGTTGCTGGGATACATTGTTTACTTTATGGGTTTTCAAGTCTGATGATGTTCAGTTTTAACCAGAAGCATTTTGTTATTACTGACTCTTCCTATGGCCACCACACAGTCACTGGGTAGGTGCCACTCACTACTGTAATTAACAAGTCTGTGTAATGTGCTGCATTTATTAAGTCCTGATTTTATTTAGCTTATGGCTTTGGAAAGAACAGCTGAGGAATTTAGAAACTTTCAGTTTAAATGTGGTTTATGAACATTACAACTCAAATGGAATCAATGTTAGACTGTTGTATGAGCATTTATTCAGTATTTAAGATATTTACTTATTTGTTCACTCTGTGTATACCTGGTATGTCTTGTATCAAGTTAGTGTTCTGTGGCCTTCATTGTTTGTACGATCCATTTCCTTGTACTTTGTGTCACTTTTTACCTGTGCACATGATGATGGATAAGCAATCTGCCATTTTTTTGCTTTTTGTTTTATGTGATAATGTTTGATACACAGTGCAAACAGATCATTTACTACACCAAACTCTTACATCAGCTTGTTTGTTTGTTTGTTAACTTTAGTTAGGTCTGCTGCATTCATGAAGTGTCCCAACACCGTGTGCTTGCCATTTCCATAAACAGTGCTACATGCGAATTTCACCTGTGAATATCACCCCCGGTCTATACTCCCTACCAGAACCACACATTCAACTGTTTGAACCTAAATGAAAAGAAAACTTAATCTATAGTGTATGTCCTACTCAAGTTTCCTCCTTATCAATTTACCAATGACATTAGTGTAGTCTGTATATCTAACTTGTGGCTAGCACACTTGTCGGACGCTATAGTCTAGGTCCCCATTTTCCTCTTACAATCAGATTACCATCCTTCTACCACTGCTTACCTAACCCATGGGTATACGTCCTGTAAAAGCATTATACCCTGTAATTTGTTATTCAGCTAAGAACAGACACAATCTGTATTTAATGCTTTATGAATAATGACCTGTTCTCTGCTTGTAGCTGATTGTTTTTTGTTTGCAGTTTGCCTTTTGGTTGTGGATTACACCCCCCTCCCAAGTACAGCTTTTGCATAGAGTTTATTTATAGTAGAAATGCCCAAGGTGCCATTTTTAACTTTAGTTAGGTCCACTGCATTCATGAAGTGTCCTGACAGCTTGTACTTGCCATGTAAGTTTGTTTTGTTTTAGTTTTACAGTGAAATGTTCTATATTTAGTCTGCTAGCAATGTTTTCAATGCTGTCTAGATGGCTTTACCTGGTCATACCTGCTCACGCTACTTGTACACTGGTACTGTTGTGATTTGTGCGAGCTGTGTAATTTACCTAGTTAGGTTTTTTACTAAAAGCATAAATAACAATGAGGGATGTTTTAACTGACTGGATATTAGCTGGTATCTTATCTCCAGAAGGTTTTAAAGTTTAGTGCTTTCTAGTCTGAAACCTGTAACTAACGCTACTTGAATAGTTTTGTGCACTATAACTCCAGCTATTTTAGTCAGTCACCACTGTCTGTTTAGCTCATAATGCATAGTACTGCTGCCAGTATTATTTAAACAACTGGTTTAACAGTTGTTATTTCTAAAACTGCAGCTACTTGTCAGTTGACATTCTACTGTACAATTCATAATGCATTTTACCAGTATTATGTATGCATTAAAATGGTACTATTGACTATTTGTTAAATACAAGTGTCCTTTGTTAATCGTTTATTACCTAACTGCTCACATACTGTATGAGGACGTTTACTACAATTGTTATTTCTGCTATCTTTAATATGTACTGTCTACAGACCCTCTAATAGTTTCTGTCCACTTCTCTGTATACCTGTATAACTATCTTGGCCTCCCCCTCTCACTTCCCAGTAATTTTTACTGTTAATGATTTCATTCTTTCCCTTAAAGTTCCATAAACAGTGCTACGCATGAACTTCATCTGTGAATATCATACCCGGTTTGTACTGCTTACTAGAACCACACATTCAACTGTTTGAAACTAAAGGAAAAGAAAACTTCATCTATAGTATATGTCCTACTCAATTGTCCTCCTCATCAATTTAGCAATGACATTAGTGTAGTCTGTATATCTAACTTGTGACTTTCACACTTGTCGGAAGCTATACTCTAGGTCCCCATTTTCCTCTTACAATCAGATTACCATCCTTTTACCATTGCTTGCCTGTATTTAATGCTTTCTGAATACTGACCTTTCTCTGCTTGCTGTTTTTTGTTTACCTCAGCTGCTCAGTTTGCCTCATGGTTCTACTCGCTCTGGTTGCCCTCACTTCACTCAGGCTCACTCTGCTTCCCTACCCTACCCCCATTCCTAGCCACCACTAATTATCTATCACCAATAACATCACTGGACACAATTACCTACCATCGCCCCCACTCATTCCCACTACTCCAACCTACGCAATCTTACTTCACTGCTTACGTCTGCCTCTACCTCTACTCTGCATAACCCAACACTTTTACTTTTCCTTTTTATCCACTCTGCTTTCTTATTCCTGCTACTACAATCTACCTCCACACATACCACCTTATTTACATCACCACCACCTTCCTATATCCAATCCTTACCATCATATGTCACTGCAGTTAACTACTCCAATATCTTACCATCTTTACTGGTAATCAGCACCCTAAACATCACCAAGCTAAGAGAAACCCCTCATTAGTAGCAAACTTAAATTATTCCATTCACATATCTCTAAACCATTTTCAAAACATAATCATCCAAATACTATTCTTGACTGTCTCCTTACCTTAGCACAATGCGGAGATATTTATCCCAATCCTGGTCCACAAAATCCTCTGTTCCCCTCCTCGTGCCCAAAGAATCAACACCTTTGTCTAATAACAATAAACACTCACAGTATTTGTAATAAAAATCATCAAAATTCAGGCCTGGCTAACTACTCATTCCCCGATATTGTAGCAGTAACTGAGACATGGCTCAAACTACATACTGCTGACACTGAAATATTTCCACCAGGGTATAACATCTATCACTCTGATAGACTCCACAAAAAAGGTGGTGGCATATCATTAATTTATCAAAACTCTTTAACAATTACAAGCTACCCCAAACCCATTCCTTCCTTCGGTAACCTTGAAGTCCTACTTACATCCCTTCATATCAACAACAATAAACAACTATGTATTGCTGTACTTTGCATTCCCCCAGGATACAGTAATCACATTCTTGAAGATTTCTTATCCTGGATAAACCACAATAGCTCACAAGAAACCATTGTTCTGGATGACACCATCAATTGGCCAAACCTAACCTCTAACTCTCCAGTCAACAGTATAAACCTACACAGCTTATTACAACACCTACTCAAGGTTATCTCATAAAATTTAGTGACTATGACAATAGATGTATTGATCTGCTATACCTATTTATGGAATTTAAAATGGAAAACAACATGTTTTTGTTTAACCATTGTTATTATCTCCAAAATTATGGTGTAACTATGGACCAATAGTTACGCCAATATGGTGATGGAGTGTTGGAAGGATCAGGCTATAATCAACTGTAAACGTTTTAAGAGTAATGTTCTTTTGTATTGACAGTTTGTCGATGATATCTTTTTATATGGAGAGGTGACACTGATGAACTAGCTCTGTTTTTTGAATGTCTTAATACTTTTACCACCTTCTTAAAATTTGCTATGCGGAATTCATATGTTGAAATAAATTTCCTAGATATAAATATTAGTAGAATGCCTGATGGGAATATAGTCACAGGAGTCTACAGGAAGCCATGCCACAGAAATACATACTTCCATAGATGTAGCATGAATTGTCGGCATATTTTTCAAAATCTTGTAAAAGGGCAGGGAATGCAGACTTCGTGTAGATGATGATGAATTTAATGATGAACTCCACAATTTGAAAGATAGGTTTCTAGAGAGGAATTATAGGAGTTCTGATGTTATTAGAACACTAGAAGAAGTTAAACATTTAAGTTAGAGAAGTGTCAGACGTTAATTTTCTGACAGTAAAACACCTCAAACCACTACTAGTAAGGAAGCCTGGAAAGCTAAGAACTTTTTAGGTATGTCTATACATTACAGTAGTAATTGTAGTGATATTACTAATATTACTAATAAACATTGGCCTTTGTTAATTACCAAAGCCCGGATTAAGGAAATAATTGGTGAAAAACCCAGGTTTTGGTACAAAAATAAAAAATCCATCAGGGATATGTTATGTTATCTGAGAATCATTCCCCCAATTGATGTGACATCTTTTAGCTTGGGAATGAGACCATGTTCATCCTGCAATTTTTATAGTTACATTATTATTAGGTCTGAATTTGTACATCCTGTTACCACACAATTATTTAGATGTAATGTTTCTGCGAATTGCAGAACATGTCATGCGGTTTATTTAGCATGTTGCTAGGCAAGCAGAGCATTTTACTTGGGTAAAACCAACAGACCATTAAGAAATCATATTAGAAGAACATTTATATAATATCAGAACTCATTCCTTCAATAATACATTAGCTAAGCACACTATGGATAATAATAGTGACCATATGTTTGGATTTATGGTAGTTGGCGTAATTTATGAACGTGATCGTAAGGGTGATATTAGGAATTCTAGGGAAACAATAGAAGCAAAATGGATCATTAAAATGCAAGCACATAAAGGAAAGGGGTTAAATGGTAGGATACCTTTAAAACCATTCTTGAAAGCTGGAGGGTTGCAATGAATAGGAACAGGAAATAGGATAAAATAAAGCAATTTTAATTTATGTTATTTAGTTGTGAAACAATCCCCGGGATTCATGAAGCTTGTGCCACACGCCGGAGTAGCGTCGGTGATCTAGCACCAAATATGGCCGTCGAGCGATTCAGGTAATAGCTGTTTCCACATGCACTACTAGCATACGCCAGAGCTGCGCAGTTCACGGCGCTTGTATGCTAATTAACCCATATACAGCAGTGTAGCATGCAAATGAAGGTATTTAGTGATTCATGAAGTAGTGCAGGTGTAGTATAAGCATGCAGAAATGTAAACCAAAAAAACTGTTTACATTTTTCAAACAGAACATCGGAGCCATGAAAGCGGACCAAACTTACGTATTACAATGTCAACATATGCCAATGGCTAAATATACAGCTAATGGCATAAAAAAACACGCACAACACATAAAAAATAACATTTAATGTCATGGCCACACTAACGCAAAGTACAACCGCAGTGCATGGGTGCGCAAATGGGAACAAAAGGAAATTATATTTAGATGTCATAAAACTGCAATGTAACACAAATCATGATTTCACCATAATAGTCAATGGTACGCATGTTACACCACAACCAAGGTTCAAGGGTCGCTAAGGGTCTGTGATAGTGTTCCGTGCAGTAACTAGGAATTAGTAGTCAATGCCATGCAAATGAGTCAAGTAATACTGAATCGCAAATGTTCCGCTGGCATAAGGATGTACCACACGGTGCAGTGGTACAACACCGAGGAGTGGCCTGCAAGTAAACATGACATCATGAGAGATGTGCATCGCCGTAGCTGTAAGCACATTGGAGCATTGGTAATCCAGGTTGCCTGTTGCTAAGCAAAGCCGCAGGATAGGGGTGTGTACCTAGCCATAGCTATGCTTAGCTGAGAGCACACAAGGTGACCGAAAGTGCATGTGAATGTGGATGAAAACATGCTCAAAAGCTGAAAACCGGGTGCGCACGGTGCCAACTTAGGTGAAACAGGAAGGTTATGGGAAGACAATAAGGAAATGCTGCAGAATGGTAATTGGAGTACAAATGAGTAATTAACACCTAGAAACTCACAGTGGGCCATAGACAACAGCTAACAAGGCTGCTAGCAGCTACCCGCAGAACAGGAAAGGGGAGGTGCCATGCAGCAAAGAAAAGAGAACTGTCACAGCAGAACAAAGCAAACTTGCTGTAGGTCAGCTATATATTCATTTCCCAACACAATCCTGGGTTGTGAAAGCACAAAACAAGAAAGGCGGCAGCTGGATGCACGCCTGACAATGGAAGGTGAATCGGGTTAAAAATAGAAGCAAAGGGCAATAGATGAATCACTGCAGACAAGCGTAAGTCAACACCAAAGGCCCCACAATAGCAGTACCTGCTGTAAAACCAATAATTAAGATACACTGTACTGGAATAGCACAAACACACCCAATTACACCAGCATCATCCATTGCACAATAATATAAGGTGTGAAAGCCCCACACACACTTGTGTATTCCCAGACACTCTGCACCATTGGTGTATACAGACAGGGAACTTTTAATATGTATATGTTAGGGGCTGCCATAGCTTTGATTCACCAGCATGTATTGGAGACTGATGGTGGTGTGGAGGATGATGCTGACAACCATCTCAGGCACCGAGAAGGAGATGAGTGTTCAGACCCAGGATAACTTACCAGGGGCTACATGATCTGGAGATAGTAGAGCGTTACAGGGTGGACAGGGACATCATACAGCAACATGTTGAGCTGTGCTGGCCATGCCTCATAGACAGAAGTAACAGAGGGGAACCCATCCCAGTGGACATGAAGGTATGTGTAAGCTTGAGAATACTAGCCACAGGTACCTTTCAAAGGCCAACTGGGGATATCATGGGGATCTCACAGGCATCAGCATCCAGGGTACTCCACCAATTCCTGGATGCCATGTTACCACATGCCAATGAGCACATATACTTCCTCCAAATGCAGGAGGAGATGGCCAGCAATATGCATCTCTTCCACCATGTGGCGGACTACCAAGAGGTACTGGGTGCAATAGACTGCACACACATACACATCAAGTCACCACCCGGTGAGCAGGGTAGGCACTACATAAACCACAAGGGATTCCCCTCCATCAACTGCCAGGTCATGTGCAATGCCCAGGGCATTATCATGGATGGGTGTGCTGGCAGTCCTGGAAGCTATCACGACTCCCACATCTGGCATGCCTCACAGCTGTATCAGGTATTTGCCAGGGAGGGACATCCCATATGGCCACCTGGTGGGGGATGCTGGCTATGCACTGGAACCGTGGATGATGACACCCATCAGAACTGCACACACAGCCATGCAAAAACGCCATAATGAGGCACACGCAGAAACCAGAATCATCATAGAGCGCATGTTTGGGATGCTGAAATCATGGTTCCGTTGTTTGGACATATCTAGTGGAGCCTTGCAGTACTCTCCAGGAATGTGTACCCACATCTTCATAGTATGTGCCATGCTACACAATATGATCCTGCGGAAACAGCTGCAGCAGGGACAGAATGGTGAAGGCCCTCACAGCCCATCACCATTGCCAAGGGACCCACAGACACATGGGGGCTAAGACCATGAACACCCTTTGCTAGCCCCAGTAGGCAGACGGAGGCGTGCCCAATATGCTCACGCCTTGGAAAAGATGGAACGTATAGCACACACACGGACAGTGTAGGCACTCATGGACTGAAACTCTTCTCCACCTACACACACAGCAAACATGGATGGCACACACACACGACCACCTGTAAATTGTCATGTATGGGTGGTCTACTGTGTGCATCCTACATAGGTAACCCTCAACTATTGTACACACAACCGCCATTGGCACAAGATAAGTCAATACCTGAACAGTATATTAAGCTATCAGCATGTGTTCATACTGTATGTACAGGTTCATAGATACATAGGTAGGTACATGGCCAACAGTCGAGACCACTCATAAGCATAGGCAAAACGTGTCTGCTGTCGCCACCCCATCGATCAACTAACTGTCCCTCTGTGGAGCAGAGCCACTTGCGGGATCCCTGGGGTGTAGCTACTGTTCACCACCCACTCTGCAAGGATTCCCCGGAGTGTTAGTGAGGGGTTTTGTATAATGTAATAAGGGATGTGTTTCCAAATAATGGGGAGTATCCCTGACAGGAATCTTCACAGATGTGTACATGTTACATAGTATACCTTGAACACAGCTTGCATAAATAGGTAGTTCTCCACAGAATAATAAACATGTGGAACACACAACTGCTGAAATGTGCATTCATCACTCTTGCACTAAAAGTGCCTGCTCTGAGAGGTAAGATATCACTGCCAGGATTAGAACACGCAACCATGTACACATTCATCACAATAACATACCACTAAGCTACCTGAAATGTACCAATGGCAGTCGTCATACTGACAGGATAAAACACAAAAGATAGGAATGTGCTGAAATAGGATAAACCGGCATGTACACAATGAAAGGTGTATGTTTTATATATATGTGTATACATATATATATATATATATATATATATATATATATATATATATATATATATATATATATAGATATATAGATATAGATATATATATATATATATATATATACACACACACAATCATATATATATAGAGAGAGGGAGAGAGAGAGAGAGAGAGATATGTCGATATATGGGGATATACATATATATATGTAGATATATAGATAGATTAACAACATCTACATAACCATGGAGGTACATATAAATGGGATACCTACCACATACTGACTGCTTTACATACCGACGCACGTAATCCCGAGGCTTAAGGTCCGAAAGAACACAGCACCGAAACACCAGATGCGCGAGGTGTAATCTCACAATGTTAATGGACAGTTAGTCAGTGCTTCTGGTGTTGCAGTTTGGGTAGGTTACTGTGTGTACCTGTGTTTCTTAGGGCTGTAGTGTGTGTAAGTGTGTGTTCTGTGTGTGGTGTGTTGTTGGGGGACTGTAATGTGTGGTTGTGGGTTAGCTTTGTGCATCTGTTTGTGCGACCTAGGATGTAGAATCTTAAAGTAGTGGGTGGTGTGTGGGGTGCAGACACCTACATGGGGTGTGTAGGGGGGCTTGGCCACCTGCTCATATGTAGTGTAGGATGGTTTGCTTGGATGTGTTGGGTAGCAGTGTGTCTGTGTGTGCATGTGTGTGTTCCATGTTCATGTTACCTTCGCGAGTTACTGTCGATGTTGGTAATGTGGGGTATGGGAGTCTGTTCCCAGGACTGTGTGCATCGGAACACTGTGGTTTCGGAATTCCATAGGTCTCCCATATATAGAGGTTGAAGTGCTCACATATGTGTATAACATAGACCATAGCAATCACACATTCCGGCACTACCAACCTTTATGAACAAAGGATATGGAGAGTATATGCCTATACACCATTACAAATATGTGCTATGGACATGAGCCAATGATAGTGTTACCACCTGTTCCACTTTGTGAGGGACACTCCTTCTTTGGGCGGTTGTGTCCTGACCAAATATATTAAACATGGCAAATGCCCTGGGATTGTAGGACATAATTATGTCCCATACGTAGTGTAATAGTTGCATACAATACTTATTTCTGTATCTAAAGTACCTACATGGTACAGGAAACAGGATAAGCTACTAAACTGCTACAAGAATAAGTTTATAATTAGGCAAGAAAGGAAAGTTCTATCCCTTGAACTGACTGTGGGTTTGTGTCAGCCTGTAAAATCAGATATGTGTCCCAAAAAGGACCCACTATGGACATATGAAAAGGTGGCAACCCTAGCCAAAGAGGGTCCGTCACCAACACAACTACGATGACTGCAAATACCTATGACAGAAATACACAGCTATCATGTAGCAACACGTTATTACATTCAGATGTATTACCAAAGGGATTCAAGGACTAACATCACCTGCATGCTATACAGGAACCACATAACAGTGCCTTAATGAATCACCCTGCAAATACCATTGCAGTAGTCCACAAAAGGATAGGTGTTCAAATAGGAAAAGAACGCTCTTGCACATAGCGATTATGTATAAAAGCAGTTCCTACACACCTGTATTTGCTATGCACACCCACCAACATCACCCCCATACCCAAACATATTACAATACAAACTGTAATAACATCACAAATCATTCACACACTGTACGACATTTGCAGAAGCCTTAGCATACCTTGTCAGAGACACACTAACATGGCCCTAAGTGAAATAGTGGCTGTTATACAATGGAACAGCTGCTGATGTAATAGGGTTTGTTTGCACTAATCCTGTTTCAGAGGATTGTGCGTACACCAGGATGTGTTAGCAATTAGTGAGTAACAGCACAGTATGCTACACTTGTACACCAAATCAAGGATGTCTGGTGAGCACACTGTACACCACATAACAGTTCATGCATAGCCATACGGCCTTGAGCTGGCCAAACAGCCTTGCCAGACTTAAACATCTGCAGAAGTATCAGGTACAAACAAACCCTGCATAAGTAGCACTGTTCCGAAATATAGCAGCTGTACTCACATGTAGAACTAAATCATCTAGCCATTACACACAGTCCACAGGAGTCATGAAGCTAATATATCTCTATGTGTCTCCATATAGCTGTTGAAATATATCGCAATAACACATCTAGGCCATCTCCCTCGAAAGTAAGGCAAACGGACAGCCCCTAAAAGGAGTACTCACTTATACACCACTGTTGCCATGGTATCGGCTAATGGAGTAGCTGCACAGCTGATGTGCATCCAATTAACTAGTTTGGAACAGCAATTGGTGGACAGGATACCACATGTTGCGATATGTAACTAGAAAAGGATGTGTCATCACACATTCAAACCATCCGTATATACCAGCGGAACATTACAAATAACATTGAAACACAAACCGAAAAGGATTGAATCAACTGTTAACGATACGTCGGGTTACTAATAAGGTATGTAGAACAGTCAGTATGTTTGTGTATGTAGTAGTATTCTGTAGTATTTAAAGTTCACACAATCCATATAGTGGAAACAGTTATCTTGTAGTGATGTATTGTTGATTAAGTCACGCTTGTAGTATTTGTGTGTACTGCTGTAGGTCACAAGGCAAACACCGCATACACCACAAGGGATGCTATATAAGGGCTTTGAACAGAAATACTCCCCACCAGCCGACGTCAGTGGCAGGGTTGGTCCAACAAGTATGTGCTATAACAGGGAATAGTATATGTTGATATATTGTAACTGTAGCCATATGTATGGGTGTAATACAGAGAATAACATGTGGAAGGTTGAGCCACTGTGCAAGTATGTTTTGCATTGTGGGATATTGTGCCAATAACTGTGTCATGTACATTATTGTAGGCAGATATGTGTTACAAGCTACATAGCATTACTGTAATGGTAGGCAAACATTAGTTCTGTCAATCGGCATTTACAATACACAATAACAGGATACATATATCTTTTAGTGAGCCAACAGTTTATCAGCATGATAGCAAAGTAAAATGGAAGAGCTATTTAACTATCCATGCACATAAGAAATGTAATATGTGCAAAGGTAGGTACTAGGCTGTCTTACCAAGGGTATCTGTAAGCCTAGCTAGCGTGTGTTGTATTTCACCACACCCATAGGTCGGTTCCCTGTGCCTCTGAATGGCAGAGCCAATAGTTCCCTGTGCCTCTGTCCAGCAGAGCCACTGCAGTGATCCTCGGGTACGTCTGTCTCCCATCCACATGGCAACATTTCCCTTGAAGAGTGCTTGTGAGGGGCCCTGCCTAATTTACATTGGAATCACATTCCAAAGCATAGGGAGTGTCTGGGTCAGGAATCTATCCGTTCAACACGTCCTACTCATCATTGTGGTTAGGTGTATATCCCTAGAGCATGTGGCTCTCAGGGGCTTCTGTTTAGGCATTGCATATCCAGCAATACAGGTTGGACATGGGCCTTGTATGTCAAGCAGAGATCACCTGTGAGTATGCGTTATGCAACTGAGCACAGCTGGAGTTTCATAGGTTGGGCTGCATAGGTCATCTGTTTGAGGTCAGTAATCCTCTTGATGTGGTACTGGTGTGGTCTTCCAAGCTGTTGCAGTTGTCTTGTAAGGTATATCCCAAATGGGGTGTTGTATCCTTTAATGGGTCTGATATGACATGTGTATAGTCACAATGGCCCCTCTGATTTGTATCCGAACTCATTAGAGATTAGGGGGGCCATGTAGAAGGATATTCTAACCACCTTATCATTATGTGTATCGGAGGAGAGATTGCTATCTGCTGGTGTTTCCGGATCCCATAATACCTTTTTTGTATGTAGGGGACTAGCACCTATGTGGTAGTCCGCAGGTAATTAGTTATAGCCAAAGGGGATGACTATGCACTTTTAGGCATTCAGCTTGACGCCATGATATTAACAACAGGTATCCGTCTCAGTGAGACCCTTCCAGAGGGTGTCTGTAACAGCTGGGGAAACAATTATGTCCCCTAGTTTGCAGTCGTCTGCAAACCTTTTCAGCCAAAGCCCTCCTGTGCTTGTCTGTACATCAGAGAAGTATATACCGAACATGAAGGGTCCTAGGACTGAGCCCTAGGGGATGGCAGTTGTAACTGGTATACAGTCGGACCTAGTGTATGCAACTCCTACTGTGTGTATTCTCTCCATGAGCCACTTTGCAAACCATCACATGATGTAGGGGTTAATGTTCAGGATGATGGGTATGTTGATAATAGCAGAAGGAGGAATGGTGTTGAAAGCCTATGAGAGATCTAGGTAGGTTGTGTGGCCCTCCTTACCCTCATCTAATGCCTTGGTAACTGTCTCTAAGAATCCCACCAGGTTTAGGAGGCATGGTCCGGCCATAACAATGCCAAACAGGGAGGGGTCAAAGGTTGGGAGGTACCCAACGTCTCTGACAGTGATCCATGATGTGCACCATAGCCTTGCAGACCAGGCTAGTCAGGCCTATAGGGAAATAGGTCCTGTGGTCCATTGTGGTGCCACCTTTGTGGAGTGTGATAACTGTTGCTGTGTGCTGTTTAGGGGGCACTATGCCCAATGTGAGGCTATTATTGAACATGGTGCATAGGTGAGGAGACAGTACGATCCGAAGTTCATGTAAAACACACCCTGGGATGTTGTCCAGTCCCATGGATGCTGTGATATTGCCTTCAGAGTGTGCAGCTTTGAGAGGGACCTGCCAGGATGTTGCCAATATCCATTGTTTCTGTAATGTTCATGCCTTTGCGCTGTAACTCAGAGCAGATCTGGTTATTGACATCAAGGCTCTGTGGTTGTTGTTGGTATTAGTTGCGTTAAAGTTTTCATAGCTAGCTTTGGAAGATCGTATAAGGGATCTCATCTTCTTACTGAGGCTGGCCAGGGATCTCCTCCATGCATGGTATTGTACTCTCGTTTGCAACAGTGTCTACACCTGTAGTACAATATGTTTATGGCAGAGGACCACCAGATTTGTTTAGTTAATGATGAGTATAGCATCCTGGTTCTGTTTGGGATAGCACAAGCCATGCACTCCTGTAAGTGCTTATAGAGTGCATTTGTGTAGGATTCAGCAGTTGTAACAATCCTGTCCATCTGCATGGGTGTCATGACATCCACCACGTCTGCCTTAAGAAGCATGTAGTAGGCCTTGTAGACATATTATACTGTGGTTTGCTTAATGGGGAGTAGGTGCGGGATGTGGATATCAACGGTATTCAGCACATGGTCTGATCAGACCAACGAGGAGTTGGCTTCACTTGTGGAGCACTAGTCACTCATGTTGGTAATGACTAGGTCTAGGATATTGTTGCCCCTGGTGGGTGTGCAGATATGTTGAGTCAGGGCATTGGTGTTTATGTATTCCAAAAACCGTTGAGCTAATGTGTTGGTACATAAGTTTTCCCAGTTAATGGTGGAGCAGATACAGTGAGGCTTAAATGATGAGTGTGGTGTTGTGCGACTGTGTACCTTCTCCACATGACAGTCAGGCTCAGGCTTGGTTGGAGAGACCTTTACCTCCAGTTTGGCTAGATGAGTGCATCTCTCACAGGTTGTAGTGTTGGGTGGTTGGCGGAGAGGCTTGTCTGTGTACATGAGGCAATGTGTACATTGCCTCAAGATTTACAGATTCATCAGATAGACAGGTGAGAACACTGGCAGTTGACTCTTGGACATTCCTGAATATAGAACTACATTCACCTAGATAAGTGAGGAAAGTGAGTACAACAGCTACATTACTCTACGCAAGTGAGAAAAGTATGCACAAAACCTGTTCACCCTTACCTGTAGGTGATGTGGAAGATTGAGTGCTGTAGTAATCATTAGCTTACATACTGTTTACAAGTCCTGAACAATTGCTTAGCATGAATAAGCAATCCAGATAGGGTCTTGGATAATATAAAAACATGGCCCCCTCCCCCCAACAGGTACACAAACATATATCCATGTACACCACAAGGCCCCTGTACCCACAACTATGCAGGTGCAAGCTGCACTCAGTTTGCATTGGACCTGCCCACATCACAGGTTGTATCATACACATATGGCAAAACAAGATGTTCTCCATGTACACTTCATGTAAAACATAGCTCCATGTTAGGTTGTGTACACACTGAATGGTGCGCACCAACAGGTATCACAACCCAACAAAGGGGGAGACACCACTGATAATGGGAAGTACTGCACTACTATCCTGCTGAGTCTGGTCTGCAAGTCCATGAACCTTGATCACTTAAGTGATGTCAGCAGTACAGATGTAGATGACAGTATGGTTGATGTCACACTGCATATCATAACCTTGCCAGGTCATAGGACATCATCACCCATACTGTGTTCCCCCTACACTCAGTATACTAGATGTACATTCCTATGTCACAGGAGTGTTTAGCAACAGGACTGCTGGCAGAAACAACACTACAGAAAGTGTCTGAATAATATGTGATCATCATACCAGTGGCAGCTACAGTATGTCCGGGTTAATGAATTCTGTTCCCCCTCATTGTAGTCCATACCTCACAGACAAACAGAAGGCATCTGCCTATTGAAGTATGCAAATGACTATGACCTAGGAGCAATAGCTGACTCGCATTGTCACCCCTATGTTAATAACCCTATACCCATGAACTACCACCTAGGCAGCAGTCATCATAATGGACACTTGTGTGTGAGGGATGCAGCTGGGCAGTTGTCTTTCCTGTGAAAGCTACGTCACCACACCCATCAGGGAATCATATGTGGCAACCCTAATAATAATAGGGTGCCATTCATGAATATAGAGATCATTGTCCAGCTATACAGACCACTCAAGTCACCCATATCAGATCACATATTTCCTTTAAGGGGTATTGGCCATGTGCAGATGGTCTACACCAGCCTTCCCATTCCCCATCTCCACTATGTAGGGTGATGCATACCCTGAATAAATCCATGTCCAACCGAGTGATGTCGGACATGCTACACATACTCATCCTGATCTCGAACACATACTTCATGGACATCCACCTACCACATGCTGGACAGATCCTTGTCCCATACACTTGACATTGTCCTGCCATACTATGCATTCCTGTCCGTCAAAGCTGCGCATCGCTCCCCTCTCAGACATGGTGTGATGACCGCATGGTAACGCATGGTATATGTATCATTAACCCTGTGGATCAGTAATATGGCACTGCTCCACCTGGCACGACAGAGCCGCCTGTCGGCTACTGCCAGGTAACGTTTCATCCTAGATGCATACATGGCCCATGGCATATAGCCCACTAGTTGACTTTGACTGTACATGCCATAGTTGATATCCATCTCTGCAAATTCCATCTGGCTAGCCAGTGTCCCACGTGTATCACATGTGCAACACAGGTGATAAATGGCAGGATTTTGAATCACTGTACAGTGCTGTGTAGATGTATGTGGCAGAACACATACATGTAAAACCTTATGTGAGCATGTCTGCAGGGTCATAGGTCATGTCTGTTAAGGCAGTGTAAGTCCTTATATGTGACATATACACTGCATCAAGGTTGACTGCATTAATGTGGACACATCCAGCCATGTGCTGATAGGTAGGAACACCAGTACAGGCAAACAGACATGCCCAAATCAAGACAGCAACAACATGGAGTATGAGCAATGTAATCAGGTGACACACACACACACACACATATATGGTGATAATATCCACTCAACATTGAGTGTCACATGTGTGTGACACAAACACATCAGTGTCATGTAGGTTTGCAAATACAATTATTTAAACTGAAGTAATATACACATGTATGTTCAGCTGTAGCTCTGTATGTCTATGAGGTACTGTGACCTGTCTCCATCATGTCTTCCAGGTGTGCCACGTGCAAGGCTTCCCCCTTTTACATGCTTGGAGGATGAGGCCCTCATCCTATACCTACTCAATAATCATGACATCCTGTTCAGCCATGTGCCACAGGATGCACAGCAGTGAAATGCCCTGTGGATGGAACTTTGCAGGAGGGTTAATGATGTGGGTGGCCACAAACGCACATAGCAGCAGGTGCACAGACACTGTACAGACCGCATTAGATGGGCAAAACAGCGTGCAAATGCAATTGCCAGGGAACAAGGTGCAACAGGTGGTGGACCACCAACCCAGCCCCCACTCACACGTACCGAGGAGCTACTGACCAACCTCAGAAAACCTGCAGAACCACATCCACAAGCCTTAGCCAATATTGTGGAGGTGGGTGTCTCTCAACCACTGAGCCTGGAGTTGCCTGGTAAGTCAGTACTGCACCTATAACAACTATATTCCATATAGCTGCAGGCGTCACTGTACAATATGTAATGTAACATCATATGCAAGGCATGTATACACACATGCCGCATACTATAGTATGCTACTCTGTGTATGCATACATGTCCATACACCATAGTATAGTCTAATGTACTGGTGTATGTGTTATGCACATTGCTTCCTGTAGCCTTTATACAGGGGTGGATTATGCTCATACTGCTGTGTTACTCCTATTTGGGTACCTCTGGTGTTCCGTGTCAACAGCAGCCCGTTGCAGGTGAGAGTGTTATTATTTATCAGGAACTATAATGCACAAATCTATCTGCCATGTGGCCATTCACAACATGTACACATAATGTATAGACCTGTCACAATATACAGGTCGGACTTGCAATGCATCACAATGACTATCCATGTGCCACACTTGCAAACTATGTGAATCATCTCACCGACATGAATCCTCACAAACTTTATTGCCAGATGTGTTGACAGCTGTGTATACAATGGTGGAGGTGCTGTTCACTTTAGGAATGTACAACAGATCTGATCTACACATGTGGTGAATACAAACAGTACTACACAGTGGGCTGGAGTATGGCCAGCACACAGGTTTCACTGGTGTAGATCATAGCCCTGCTATGAATGTCACACAATGTAATGTGCTATCTTGACATGTCCATGACATCTATTGGCCTGGCTGCTACACTGCCTACCTAACCTGAAAACATATCCCACATACCACCCTTTATCTGCATATCCCTGTTGTCAGTGGAGCATATATGTCATATGGGATAACACAGACATGTGAAATAGATGCCCATCAGCATAATTTGAACAACACATGTACACACATGGCCATGGAGGATGGCCGGAGACATGGAGCAACACACACACTAGAAGTTTTGTGCTTGTGTGTACATCCTGTCGTACAATGGCTACACATGGTTCGGCCATGGCCTTTATATAATGGTCATAATGTAGGTGTGGAAGCTAGACATCCTACAGGCCTGTGCACATCTTTTGTAGGTGCAACATCAATCCAGCACATAAGATGTGCAGAACATCTTGAGGGTGTTGCAACATGACAGCAGTTACCTGTACAGAATCCACATCAGGCCACAGATACAGTACATTCCCATTGTTGGTGATGGACATAAATGCCATACTAGCTCCGTGTGTGTGTGTGTGTGTGTGTGTGTGTGTGTGTGTGTGTGTATGGTACACAGATGTCATGTGGGACATGGTGTACTGACGTGTTTGCCATGTCTGCCCATAGTTGGCAGGCTGCAGCAATATGGTTGCAGATGTGCAGGGGTGTCATCCGTATACCCATCAGTAACCTGCGTCACAACTTCCACATCATGGTTTAGTGTGTATAAACCTCAGTGACGTGGGTCACATTCCACAGGATGTATGTATTGTATCTGAACACAGTCATGGCTATGAACCCTGTCTGTAACTCACACTGTATAGCACTAGAGACTCCTCATGATTCCCTGCAATGGCCATGCAGATCAGCTAAATTTGCAGTATATCTGTAGGGTGGACAGACAACACTGAATTGGTACACCATTGCCCCACTGTATATTCAACAGGACACCATTGTGTTAAACATGTATGCATGTCATTGCACACGCCAACAGATCACATGTCATACTACATGTGATTATCAAGGTTATATGCCACACATCAGGCAGGTGTACTTTTAACCTGTGCTGGTCCACATGGTGTAACACAGGGATGTATGCTAACCACTACTATGATTGTGTAATTTGCATGCCATCTGATATCACACATGCATGCTGTGTGCAACCTGGGATGTATGATAACTACCACTATTATTATCTGCGCTGCATGCCGTCTGCCATATCACATGCATGTTGCATGCCATCTGTCATATCACATGTGTGTGTGTGTGTGTGTGTGTGTGTGTCTATTGTATAGATTGTAATGTACAGTTCTTGTCTGCCCTCACAGGTGATGTAGGTGCATTGCCCTCCTGCGGTACATCAAATGTTAGTGTCCCCACAGACTCTAGCAGTGATGATGTACATATGATTGGGTCACAGGCAGAGTTGTCATGGGCTGAAACTGTGCCATTGGTTGCCATCCCATTTATATCCACCTCATCCCCACACACAGATCCCATACCTGCACATACCCCCATCACCAGTGGCCATAGAGGAAGGACAGTTGGCATGTGGTAGCTTGGAACAGGAAAGTGTGGGGGCTATGGAAGGTGTGCCTGCACACCATGGTGTCAGTCAAACTACTGGTGGTGCCCCACACAGGCACGTGGTGATTGCTTTTCGTAGGAGGACCTCTGGCCAACATGCTCCTGCATGACAGAGCACAGCAGCTGGTGTCACCAGACACATGTTTCAGGCTGCAATGGAGGCACAGGCACATGCTGAATGGTGCAACAGAGAAGATCAGAGGCTACAGAGGGCTGCTGTCCGTTCTTTAAACAACAGCATCCAGGCAATGGTAAATGCTCAACAGCAGATTGCTGATGCTTTGGATAGACGGTTGGGTGACATGGTTGTAGTCCTTGACCGTGGCATGACAATCCACAAGTGTGAGCTGTCTGTGTTGGAACATCTGGTAGGAGTGAGGCATCGGGCACATGGACATAGGCCTGCTACATCACCTGTTTCACCTCACATGCCCGTTCCCATAGTGGCGGTAGAAGCAGCAGTGCATCTGGTGCTGTGCTGTCCATACCATGACACAGCAGGCCACGTATATGTGGCCCGGGGCAGTCCCAACAGGGACACGGTTCCAGTGGACTAGTGACATCAGACAGTACCCAATCTGCACCTCTGTCTGGTCATGCCCGTGCAACCCCTGGCAGGCACAGGTCACATGCCTGTGGCCAGACACCGTGAAATGTAAAATCTCGCCTGTACAGTCTACAGCTGTCAATAATACCCCTGTGTAGGCCAGATACATGGGAGAACTGTGTGCAGACATACACGCACACACTGGGCACATATGTAGGGCACCACAACACACACATACATAACATCCACACACACCCAATTAGATCAAAGGCCCAAACCCACATACATGATGTCATCCAATGGTGCAGCCTAGGCCTCTTGCAAACATTAACACCCTGTGCATATGATGATGCCTGTGCCACATCCCTGACATCCACACCATCGGTGCAAGGACATGCTCATATGGTCTGATGCACAGGGTGAACAGACTAGGATGATATGTGTAGTTTTCAAATGTTGACGACTGTTGACAGTGAACAGATATACCATGTAGTACAGGTGTACAATACTGTTAACAGTATGTGTCTTGTGTAACAACAGTGCAGCCTAGGCCTCCGGCAAACATTAACAACCAGTGCATATGATGATGCCTGTGCTGCATCCCTGACAGCCACACCATCGGTGCAGGGACATACTCATATGGTCTGATGCACAGGCTGAACAGACTAGGATGATATGTGTAGTTTGCAAATGTTGAGGACTGTTGACAGTCAGCAGATATACCATGTAGTACAGGTGTACAATACTGTTAACAGTATGTGTCTTGTGTAACAACAGTAAATGCATGTTGGTCATGTTGTTCTGCTGTCCTTCTTCAGGTCTAATTGCACATGCCAGCTGATGTCAGTGTTTGCAGTTAAGTGTCCCATATGTCAATGTGGACTACTCACAGGTATGTATGAATATACCAGCATGCATCATGTAGCTGCCACATACCAGTTATAATGTCCCACGTTACAAACACGTCTACTGTTCCAAGAGAATGATAGCTGTGTATTAAGCTACTGTGGCCACAGACATGACATCCATAAAGGGTGACATCACAGGTACAGTTACATAGAGTGGTGAGGTAAGAGAGTGGTCTAGCTAATTACAAGGGTAGAGGCCAGTGGGAAGTGTGATGCCTCAATGGGAATCAGTAATACACCTTCCCATGACAGGATGCCAACACACAACTACACCCACACACTCAAGTATTGACACACATGTATTCAGTGACACTGTAACACACACACACACACACACACACACACACACACACACACACGGCTTCACTGACACAGTAACACACACTCGCACACAGTTGCTACTGGTGTGCTGAGGAACCCTGCCTATGTGCAAATCATTATTACAGTACTGTGCACCTACATGATGCGTCACAGAGAATACACATGTACAGGTAGTCAGTACGGCCTAAGATCAGGGACATCAACACGGATAATTGAATGCATCACCTGGATGGTGGTAGGGGTTCTATCAGTTCAGTATAGTAGCATACATCCTCACCCCAGGGACCAGTTAGCCCTACATACACACACTGTTGCATTCAGTAATTAATACACCTATGTCATGCAAATACAGATACCTCACATGTGTAAGATATATGCCCCTGCCTATGTCCTGCTTTATACATTGCAGTCTGTACAGATGTGTACACTAGTGTACAGGAGAGTGAGTAACAATTGAGATGTATTCCCCACAATACATGACAAATATGGACACACACTGAACCGCACATGCCAGTACTGTGAATCTCAGACCTGCCTAGCTCATGTTATGTACATCAGACGTACAGCAGTGCTGCACGTGTGGAATGGCACTGTGTGGGTGCATGCGACTTGGGTAATATCCCCACTCCCTTGTATCATTGATGCATGTGATATGTGTCAAAGGCCTGCCTACTGTCAGCCATGTCATCCTAGAATGACAACTGATTTGTTAAAGACCAGTGTCAAATATATGTACAGCAGCGTTCCCGCTAACAA